>NW_013665616.1:324009-364335 GCF_000517525.1 Limulus polyphemus
TATTAGTCTCAAAGTGGGTTCCTCGTCATCGAAATCGAATTTGAAACCTTCTTTTAAATAGACATGTATGGGTTTTATAACTTTAATATATTATGTTGAATAATTTTCTATTTTTGCATGTTACCACACTCATGAAACGGACTGATCAAAACATTTCGTGAAATCACCCACTGTCTACTTGAAACATAGATAAGGGACTACACAATAATTAGTGTTTTTTTTGTTCTTGGTAAGTGCAAAGCTACACAGCGAGTTATCTGTGCTATTCCCGACGCGGTTATGAAAACCCAATTTTTAGCGTTATAAGCCCTCAGATATACTACAGAAGTAACTACAATAATGATATTATTTATTCTTATATTTTCGTGTGTGTTTGTTTGTTTGTAGTTAAGCACAAAGCTACACAATGCGCTATCTGTTCTTTTTTCCCACTACGGGTATCACAACCTGGTTTATAGCTTTCTTGTGTGACTCATGTATTATTAAGACAGTTTAACTAAATGTTAATGGGTCAACATGCCATTTGTGTATAAATAGTTTAGAATAAAAAGTTTTTTAAAAGACAATCGGTTCTAGGCCCTATAGGTAATTCAAGAATTAACAGATATAAGTGCCTATTTTTCTAAGTTATTTTGAAATTCTGTGACTAACTATCATGCAGTTATATCAATATATCTTATTCATTGTATTGCAGAGTTAACTGGAACATAATTAGTTAACAAGTGTTTTTGTGGATGGAAGAAAATCTATGTCCTTAGAACATTATTTTGAAAATCTTCTATAGTTATGCGTTAGCAATAATTAAACTGAATACAGTTATATTCTAAATAAACTAACGATATTATTATACCAATAACCGATACCTCTACTTTACCAAACAGAACATGGCATAGCTTCGTGGTTCGAGTGCACAGCTCGTAATCTGTGGTTCGCAAGCTCGAAAATTCCGTCACTGAACATGATCCCTCTTTCAACTGTGGTGGCGTTATAATGTGATGGTCAATTCTGTTATTCGTTGGTAAAATAGTAGACCAACAGTTGACGGTGAGTGGTGTTGACTAGCTGTCTTTCCTCTAGTCTATTACTGCAGATATCCCGCGAATTTTAAACGAAACAAAATTTTAAGAAATCTGTTTATGGAATTTATAACTGTAATGTTCAAATCTTCTAGTAAGCTTAATACCTGGTACACGGTTCAGCTACTTGTTGTGAATAATTGAGACATTTTCAAAATGCTAAGAGTGTTTATCCGGTATGTAGATAAGGTAAAAGTCACATTAAGATATTTTGAGCTAAATAATAAATTTGATTTAGATATAAAAGTTTTTAATTACGGACTCATAGCTTTTAGCTTTAGTTCTACAATGTCCCACTAAATTCGAATAATAATTTTAATTTTCAAATATTCCCTGATTTACCTTTTTTTATAAACATAAAGAATGTCTTGTTTTGTTTTGAAGTTAAGCACAAAGCTACACCATGGGCTATCTGTGCTCTGCCCATCACAGGTATCGAAACCCGGTTTCTAGCGTTGTAACTCCGCAGACATACCGCTGTGCCACTGATAATAATTTTAATTTTAAAGTATTCCCCTTATTTGCCTTTGTGTTTGTGAACATAAAGAATATTTAGTCAATTATAGATTTTTGACACAACTTAGAGATAATCGTATTTTCAATATATTTCTTCAAAAATGATAATATACTAACTAGTGTGGACATGTGAAAATACTTCATGTCCTCATTTGGACATGTGAAAAAACTCATATGTAACAAAAGATAGGAAATTGTGCTTTTATTTCTTGTTCTTAACATAATGAACATTAAAAGTGCAATAAAAATATATAAAGGTACCAATACTGAAAAGAATGACATACTGTTTTCAAGAATTCTATCAATATGAAATTAGATGACTCCAAGTGGCACAGCGGTATGTCTGCGGACTCACAACTCTAAAAACCTGGTTTCGATACTCTTGGTGGGCAGAGCACAGATAGCCCATTGTGTAGCTTTGTGCTTAACTTCAAACAAACATACAAATGAAATTAGATGGGGTCCAACACCCATGACCTCCCTCGTGTCATCCTGTATCACTGTGTCAAGTTGTGTTGATTTGGTAGTTTTTTCCGAAATTAGATGGGGTTCACCCTCCTTCATGAGCTTTCCCATGTCATTCTGTATTACTGTGTCAAGTTGGGTGCTGATTGATAGAGAAATGTGGAAATGTATAAGAAACAGATACACACACATATTGAGGAATGTTTATATACCCGTTCATGACCTTCCTCATGTCATCCTATGTTATTATGTCTAATTTCGTGCTGATTTATCAAGAAATGTTGAAACTTATAAGGAACAGATGGCTGAAAGATGCGAACAAACAGACACAAATTTTTAAACTAATCTAATATTTCCTTAAGATGTACTCCCTATTGAATATTATATGAAACATTGAAAGATTAAAACATTTGCATGAGACTATAGAAAATACGCTAGAACCCTAGAGAGATGATGATGATTGATAGAACAGTAAATATATATATCACGTGTATCTGTCTTCAACTATCGCTAGCTAATTATCTTGCATGCTTTTCAATTTGCAAATTTTCATGACACTGCTGCACTTTATGATATCTTTGCAAGTGACATCTAATCAAATAGGAAATACTGTGTTAGGAATGTTTACAGCTGGTCTGCATTTCTTAAAGATGCTTAACTACAAAAGAAAGTTAGTACACTCAAGTTATATACATCATTCGATTGTGTTACCTTAGCATCGTATAAGTTGTAAAAATGAAATGTTTAGAAATATATATATAAAACACACATATAGATATAGCAAAGTAATGAATATATTGTAGAGTAGGCAGAAAGAAGAAACTTAACTAAATTTAAATTTTCAATTCTGAGAGGTTATCCGCCTCGATGGTTTCTAGAATTGAAACAGTGCATTGATTTATGTAATATCAATAAATAAAACAGTCATAATTTAATTTCATCTATAAGTAATTAAACAGGAAGTGACGAGTGATTAGGATACAAGTCTGGGGATTAGAAGGTCCAAGGTTCATGGACGTAATGTGTTGCTGAACACATTCCGCGCTTTCAGATGTGAGCGCATTAGAACAATGACCATCAATTCGGATATTCGGCTGCGTATAGCCATATGGGCAGCGGCGGCGGATGCTGATGAATGATTGCCCTCCCTCTGGTCGTCAGTTTTAAATTAGGGGTAGTGACGCCTGAATCTTAGGTTCTTGACTTGGCCGTTTAGTTTATGTGTGAGACATAAGGTGCTGCTCAGGTTGAAAGTACCGAATACCAAATGCTGTGTATAAGTATAATGTATGCCTATGTATTATAAGTAATACGATTATTAGCTTTACAATTAACTGTAACTGCTCCATTGATTTTTGTTAGTATAGTAAGAGCTTTCAGAAACTCTAATTAATCACAGTTTTAGAACAATATTTATTATTATTTCATTCTTAAAATTTAAACTACTTTTATCAATGACGCAGTATAAAACTTGATTGTTGTTAAATACAAAGCTACACAGAGGGCAATCTGTGCTTTAACCATCGCAGGTATCGAAACCTAATATTAAGCGTTAGAAGTCCACAGACTCACTGCTGAGCCAATGGGGGGTTTTCAGCCATGCTGTAAAGCTATTTTTTGAAAACAATGCTGGCAAACTTGTCATGCAGAAAAACCAAGTCTTTGCTATTAACACTATAATGTTAACTCATCCTTCGAAAAATAAAATGTTCCTCAATAATTGAACGATTTGTATTATACGAATGGAAAAAGTAATAAAACTTATTACAGTGTTTCTTTTTTGACGGAGACCTTTCTGCTTTTGCACTGTACTGAGAAAACTGAGGTTATAACCCATAAATTAGTTTTAGTTTCATGAAGCAATAAAAATTCTCAAAATATTATTTGCAACAAATTATGAAGTTATTTTTAAATATACATATTTATTTTTAATGGGAAATTTCATTATTAGGATGTATAAAACAAAGAAATATTTATTTTAAAAAATACGACATTGTTTTCTATAAGTGAAATAACATTTTAAAACGATGACACGCACCTGAAACCATAAAATCTATGCATAAAAGTAAATTTTATTTTAGATTGTGTAGTTTATTGTCGTAAAAATATTCTTATTTCCTATTAATTCTTTTTATCAAACTGTCTTGAATTTGTGCTCATCGGTGGTTCAGCGGAAATTACGAGGGTTTATAACGCCAAATTTGGGTTTCGATACTCGCATTGGGTAGAGTACAGATAGCCCATATTGTCGCTATCTGTTAAAAACAAAGAAAACACAAAAAACCTTACAATTCAGATCATTTTTGTTGTTGTCTTGAATTGAGTACCAGGTGCCAATCACAGGGACTGCGCCTACAGGCGTTGACCCATCATGAGGAAAGCCTCTGGTTTGCGGGAAGTAGAAGAGAATTCTTCTCTTGATTATATCAGTGATCTTCTGGCTATAAACTGTTGTAGTTATTCCGCATAGTTTGCTTTTCCTAGCTACACTATACATTATTTTGTTTCCAGCAGCCTCATCCCCCTCTGAATGTCAATGAAGCCTTTCCACAGTTTCCGTGTTTGTGTTACTTGTGGAGGGTAGGTCGATATCGCGCCAGTAGAGTTATGCCAGATTTGATATAGGGGGCATCTCTTGTAAGGTTTTTGTCTTCCTTCTCACATAAATATCAAATTTATGGTCTTACCATGCAGATGCCTTGCTTTCTGCCACCCATATTTGGATCTACTACTATATTTTATGCAATATGGCATGTATGTCAGTTGTAAATATTATGCTACTGTCTATTTGCGGTTCATCGCTTTCTGCAACCCAGAGTAAACCTTGTTATATTACTTCCAGTCCATCCTTGTGCTACTTGTGGAAAGCTTGAACGCTCCACATGTCTAATGCAGCATTTTTTTTTGCTCCGGGATACGAATAATTCTCGTCCTAATAAGAGACGATTGCATCTTGTTTTTCAATTTCAGTTTTGCTAAAGTCTTTGTTGTACACTAGATTATCTTCATCAAATGTTAGCAAACTGTACTGTATGTTGCTGGACTACCATTTGAGGCTAGATCTATGGGGTTGAAGAGGACTGATGAAATTGGTGATCCTTGAGGCATACCAGTAATGACGATGATCCAACTTAATTGTAATGTATTTAACATGAGAATATTTTTTCCAATTCTTGTTCTTAAAATAAACTTAACATTTAGAAGTGTAGATGAGTGCCAATATTTGGCGCTATCAGAAAATATAAAATTTGTGAATGTCAGGTCTGATAGCTTATGTTCGTATTAAATGTATACATATAATACGCTTGGAAAAACTAAAAAACAGGAAAAGTTAGTTTAAGATCTTATAACCGAATGTTGACAACAACTTACACAATCTAAAATAAAAATCAAGGTTTTAGGAAATGTTACATCTTTTTACTGAATTATTGAAACCTATTTTTAAACTTACTCAATGGTGTTTTGTTGAAAATCAGATCTTATTTAAATCATATGGAAAAGTTTGACTGGAAACGAAAAAATTGAAAAAAATGGGTCTTTGTATTTAAAAAAAAATGCTCTTATGAAGAAAACATTCCAAATGTTGTTTATATGTCAGTAATGGTTGTCAGAAAACTAAAAGTTTTATATATCCATGAATATGCCTATTTCACAAATAAAGCATATGGTATTGAAATTTGTGAATGAAAACATCTTTCAATTTAACTATTTTAAAACTTATTCTTTCTTAAGATTTTTAAGAAGTTGGATTATTTCTTTACACATATTTTGCAACCTATGTAATTAAAAAATTGTAAAATTGGTTGTATTAACTACTCATCTAACACATTTTCTAACACAATGTTAACAATTTTAACCATGATTTAGTGACATTAACTTATAGCGTAAAATTCAGGCTAAGTGAAGTACATTTTAATTCTGTATTTCATTTCACTATTTAATAAAATCGCATCAAACTTAGGATAGAAGTTATGCTTTCCTTCTAATGCTTTGAAATAATTAGTGTGCCGTTTTGTATTACCTCCACAACTCAATAGCTAATGTTTGTTTTTGTAGTTAGAATATTGTGAACTAACCTTTTGAGATTTTTACGTTGAAGCAGTTCTGAAACGTCCGTGTTTGAAAATGTTTTTTGATATTACCGTGTTTTTAATATTTACCATAAAAGGGATTTTGTTTTAGATTTGGAAGAATGTCAGTTACATATGGCAATATCTGTGTAAGATGTAAGATTAGCCAAATATTTTAAGGCTCAAACACACCAATTCAAGTTATATTTGCTTTTAATGCACAATATGTCAATGTTTTTATAGCCAGGAGAGTGCTGTACGACTTTTACTTTAACTTGCTTAATAGAAAAAAAGAAAATCATTCTGTTGACACATTATACAGCTATAGAGAAATCTCTTTCTCTCTCGCCGAGTTTAATAAACTTTCTTGTTCACAATTCATAGAGCTTCAAGGCTACTCAGGCTGAAACAAATACACCCCATTTACGTATTTGGAAACTTTCTTGAACAAGCTGAAAGCTGTCATTATTTTTCGATAACAAATTAGTATTGGATAATTACTTCCGATCGAACTGATAACTCAACTTACGGATACGAGCGTATTTAGTCTTATAATGTTCGTACGATCTTCTAGTGGCAGAGCGAAAAGAGGAGTTAGGAATAATTGATCTGTTCACTGGGGCAAGAGGAAAGCTGAGATTAGCAGGTAGCTTTGACATTTACTTTTCCTCGCATGTTAATAATGGCCACTGACCTCAAAGCAAAGGGTGAAATTTGCTTAAATTATTTTGATAATATAAATTTCACATACTTAAAAAGTTAAAAATTGCAATATTTCAGTGTAAAATGTTAAAGATACCCATATTTGTGCAAGGTTTCATGTAACTTAATTATATGCACGTCAAAGAAAAAGTAGTCAGCTAAGATGTATTTGTCAAGCTTTTTCTGTTTACTTTTCGATGAGAAATTAAAGCCAAATCAATAAGTTTAAAATAAATTAGCAAACGTATTCTTAATTTGGGAATAGTACGACGTGTTGTGGAAAATGATAGGTTTTGATTTTCATATTCATCCTTATTTCTGGGCACGTGGTTAGGAAAAAGGTGTAAGACATGAAGGTTGCATCTCTTACAAAGAACCATAGTATTTTTCATACTTATTTATTTACTACCAACATTAAAGGGGGTGGCTTTTGTATAAACATAAAATAGAAAATTGAAATTCAAGTCATGTAGTAATCATTGGTTTATTAATTAGAAAATAGTGATCATTTAGATAAATAAAAAAATATTACATAGCTCTGTGCTAAATGTCTCAGTGCTTTCAGAGAAAGAGAGATAGGAAATCTATTTTTATGCCTGATGCAAAGAGTATTTCACCATATTTTTAGAGGTTTTAGAGCCGTAAGTAATAGGAAAACGTATGGCTAGACTAGGATATAATTTGTTTTTCTAAAAAAAAACTATTCATTTTATGTGAAACAAAGACAAAAACTTTCGGTTGCGCAATTCAATTCAATAATTTATTTTATCACTTGGTACCCAGATAGCAAAACCTTCATCCGCAAACTAAATCCCGTAAACTCTCAGAGACCATCCGTTGTTTATCTCACATGATTCACGTGTTAGAAGTGGTTACATGGTAGCTAAAGCTATCAAAGGCACGATATGTTGCAAAGAAAATTATAGCTAGGGCTGCAGCTTAACTGCTGATCGTTTTTCCTGAGATACCATATAAGAATACTCTGTTATGATTAGGCAGGCGTCTGGACTGTCTGGAAGAATTTTTCTTCAATATATGAACAAACACAGAACAACTACGATTTTTCTTTTGAAGTTTATCCGATATTTTATCCGGGGTATTACAACGATAGTAATTAGATTGTATCATCTTGTCTACATGTAATCGATAATTACTCACGTAAAACCAACTGTCAGAAGTCTACAGAAAAAGTCCTTTAACTAAAGATGGGCTGTTCTCTGACATGCCTTTCACAAATGTGAACAATGGTGATAAAATGGTTTGGGACAACTTCAAAGGATTTAAACTTTTACACTACAAACAGCATCTCAGACATTTCAGTGTTGTAAATGCGCATAGCATGTCAAACCACTGGTGAAATAATACATTCTATACAAATGAGTTAAGCATTGATTTTGGAACTTATGACAGCTTGCAATGAAGTTGGAACTCAAAGTTTTGTTAGGTCAGTAATGTTTGTTCTGTTACTACTGTAAATATAAAGTTACATATAATACCATCCTAACATTAATCATTTCATAAAAAATGTCTTTTTTTTAACTAGTAATATTATTCTAAACATCCAATGCATAATAATTTGTAAATCTTCCCAGTCGTTTTTTTACATAAGTAACCTTTTGTGTTTGGAAGTTACGTAAACATATCAATTAAAAACAAAACTTATAAAATATACTATTTTAAAGCGTTGCCATATAATTGAGTATAACTCTACAACAGGTATTGGGTGTAACAATACGTTCAGATCTTATTCCAGCACTTTAGTAAAGCTTAAAATACTATTTGATTGAAATAAAGTTGAACAAATCAACAAAGTTAACGCTTTTATATCTACGAGCGTTAAATAAATCTACTAATGCTTAAAAGCAATGTATTTGGGAATTTAACACAAATGTTTTGATGCATTTACCCTGTATCTATTTATTTTGGTCTGTTTTTATTATATCAATAGCGCAATGTGCGAAACATACAAACAATGTTTTAAGATAATTGTTTCTCAGGATATTAAATGATGTTATGCACTATTAATGTAAAATAAACAGTTCAATAAAGTTTTACTATTTTCGTTCGAACGAAAGCTACTAAGTACTTTTAAAAAATCTCACATTCCACATATATATAAATATAAATGTTTAACATTACTTGAATGGTTTGACCTGAAACATTTTTTGATATTTTAAAGACAGATTTTTCAAGATCAGTTTAATAGTATATTATTATGTTTAAGATAATTAATCTGAATAATAGAATATCGAATGCAAACATACATTTTTTTTACTGTTTGTTCCTTTTTTATCGGAATTAAACCAACTTGATTCTCAGTAAAAGTAAAAATTTACATTTTCAAACGGAATTCTGAGAGTATTTATAAGCTCTCCTAGTTAAATTGAAAGACCTGTGTTCGATGTAGCTGAAATACTGGGCACTTCAAAATATACATTAAAAAGAAAATAGGTACGTGTTGGAGTGAATAAATACGTAAACATGACAATATAAATAAGAAATAAATAAGTAACACATCATATAGAAATATACATATAAGTTTGTATATAATATTCTTTTTAATTGGTCAAGCTAGGTTCAAAAGAGAGAGTTACATTCATGCTTACGAATCAGAGCTATGGCTAATTCTGAACTTTTGAATATTCATGAAGTATTTGCTGAGAATGTTTCAGGTCGTTTTTCATCCTGTAAGTATGAAGTGAAAAATTCAACAGGGGGTCTAACACACAAACTGACTAACGTAACGTCGTATATTGGCTGATTATTTTTTTTCACTCCGCATGTGAAATAAACCAAAGCATTACTGCAATTTTATAGTAAACTGACAAAAAACTTTAATAAAATATGTCATAAAAATAATCTGAAAGAAGTTCATATTAGCATAAGCTTATCTCTTTATAACATACCGGTGGCACAGCGATATGTCTGCAGACTTACAACGCTAGAAACCGGGTTTCGATACCCGTGGTGGGCAGAGCACAGATAGCTCATTCTGTAGCTTTGTGTTTAATTTCAAATAAAACTCTTTACAACAGAAAAACTATATTACTTCTCTGAGTGTAATATTAACTTGCAGAATAACAGATCACACAGCAATCAATTAGATATAAAATAAAACATTGTAATTCTTTAAACTGTGATATTTTATCTGGATGAAAATATATCATTTGTTCAAACATGCTTACTACTAGCTTAATGATTAACAGCATAGGTAGATATTTTTATATGTCATTCTATAGACATTACACTCTATTATTGTTTCATTAATTCTCATTAAGGATGCGTTTTCTCTTTCTTTATGTAAAACAGGGGCGTAAAAGATAGTTATCACGCTAGGTTTTGTGCCAAACCTCTAAATCTGTTAACAATCAGTGATAAAGGTAAGGAGGTCAGAGCTCTGTTTATTAGTATAAGAAAAATGAGCGATTTTTTCCTATATTATCATATCATCGTCCACCTAGTGTAAAGCTAATAAGGTTAACTTATCTTTTCGTTACAGGTGTTCTATTTTCAGGTAATTACATTAACCATCACATTACATAAAGAAATATTTTATTTTTCTTAACTTTTTCTTGTCAACAGAATATGCTGCTGTTTATTTCAAATTGGGGTGAGTGACGTCATTATATCATATCTAGTTAGTGTTCGTAAATTTTTTTGTTTGATTTGCTTATTACAGGGATCAAACTACAAAGTTTAGTGTTATAAACCGTCAAGCCTAGTCTCAAGCCACTCGGAACGAGCTACATAGCTCACGTAGCCTATATAAATCACAGATGTCAACTTTATATTCATATGGAGAGGCTTAAGGAAAGAGTTATTTATTTCAAATAACGTACCTTTATTTCTACACATTTCTTAAGGTCGTGTTGTATTTTACACTTCAAACAATGGGGAGTTTTTTGTAAAGGAAATTACTTGTTAGAAAAATATACCATTTAGCATTTAAGTATTGTGTTATTGAATAAAATATTTAAAACTGTGATATCAATATTGTATTCACGTTTTAGTCTCAACATATTGCGTTACTTCCTGGCCCATTAAACTACAGTATAGTAATCCACTTTGGAATAAATAAATATCAATTATATTGTACAAGTGTCTGTAACAGTTTAATTTTCATATAAACCAGCTCACAAAGAAAAATGATTATCTAATTATTTACCCACGTACATCTTTTTTTTTTTTTGCGTTAGCGTTAGAGGCAGTTTTTGGTAATTTCTGGTTAGTGTAAGAATAACTCCCGGACCAGAAGATCAAGAATCAAAATGCATATATAACATAAAAAAATATCCACGAATTGAGAAATAAATCAAATTAGAAGGGCTTTTTGGTCAGGCATGCTAAAAATGATTCTAATGGCTGCATGTATCGTTTTCTTGCACAGTAAGCATACTTGTGACTTCACTATAGCGAGGTACACACAAATGGATATTTCCCTCTGCTTCTATGTCCTGATAATATTGGTACAAAAAGTATAGTCGGAAAAGGCAGGAATGTATTTTTCCAGTCACAATTCCATTTTATCTTTTCTTAATCAACACAACTACCTTTGATAATTGCTCATTACGAAATACGTTTGTGTTTTATTTTTTGTTTGTTTGGTTCAAATTTCTATTTTCATAGTCGTTATAACACATTTTTTCAAAGTGTACATTTAAGTTATTTTTTAAATTCTAGTTTATGCTGTCATTTTATACGAACTATTTACATAGAAAAATAAATAAAACCATGGATATTCTGGTGATGTTTTCAATTTTCTGTATCACTAAACTATTTTTATTATATTTAGTGAAAATAAGTGACAGGAGAATGCCAACGTTCAGATACTCTTTATGAGTCTGTTTAAGTGACATGTTTCACAGGAAGATGTATATATCATCTCTTATAATTAATAGTAGATTTTAAAAACTTACATCATTTAACTATGAAAACATTATAAGGAATATTTCAATGAATATTCATGAAATTTCAACGAAGAAAATTAAAAATATAGTAAATTAATTATATTGAAATTTCTATGTATTCTGATAAGATGTAGTGACAGCTTTCAAGACACAACAATTTCATTGACACATTCTAGTTCAGTTGAAGCTTTCAAGCGCACAAATACATTGAAATGTCTATTTTACAGCTTATGGATAATGTCTTCGTAACCCCCATCCATCTTGGTTATTCTGTACTGACTTTTTCTGTGCTTAGGTGGGACCCATTATTATTATTATTATTGTTATTTTACGGCAAACAACAACTAGTTTATTCTTTAACCCCCACATTTTTTTCTCAATGCAAGCTGGAAATAATGTTTCAGAGATGGAAAAGTATTCCAACCCGTAACACTTTAAAAGTGTTGTAAGTCTAATTTTTGTTATTTCCTTGCATTTTTGGCAAATATATTCTATATCTGATATATTTCTTTGTTTGTTTTAGAACAAAGCCACCGAGGGCTATTTTCTGTGTTCACCGCGGGGAATCGAATTCCAGATTTTAGCGTTGAAAGTTCGTAAATTTATCGCTGTCCCATCGGGGAACCAAGTAATACGTAAAACTGTGTTAGAAAAGGAAATGAAGATGCTATGCTATTTATCATACATCATATACACTGAAAAGATTTAATTAAATGGCGTTTAATAAATCACAATTGTTAGTATTTCAATAAAGGCTGATCATGAACTTGTAACCTTTTTTTTTTTGGCATTAATAGGTAAGCCTAAACGAATATCTATACATTAATTCTAAATTGTAGGGATTTGTGTTTCAATGTTTCTAAGCGCGCTTGATATTTGAACTCTTCTCACAATACTTGATAAAAGGTACTTGGAATTTCACATGCAGAACTTTTCTCCCGAATATAAGATAAAAATTCGAAATAGTCATGACTGGCCGCCGAAATTCACCGTTTTACGTGAACAACGGTATTAACATGTAAGGATCCATTAAAAACAATAATCTAAATGAATAATTTGTAAATATTCAAATTGGAGCCTACATATAGAAGTCAAAGAGGTTTTGATATCTCTAAGGCTAGATCCATGGATTTAATTGCAAATGAACATTAACATGTAGGATATAGTTCAAAACAAGTTTCTTGACCTTTACATTTTCAGACATTTTTACGCAGAGATCCTTTAATGCGGAGACAGGTGGATTAAGGGGTTCTCAGGATTGAGTGCACGATTATTTTTGGAAATTGACCAGAACATGCAAATTGTTGTTCAGAAGTAAGTGTGCAAAATATGCTGTGTAGTTGTTGTTTTCTCAAATAATCTATTACTTAAAATACAATTCTATTATTTCAGGGAATTTCGAATTTTTAATAAAAACAATTATAATATTATCATATACACACGGAATTATTTACAAGAGTTCTTGCTTTTTTCTGGTGTAATAATTATTTTTATAGTTATTATTAATAATAATTCTTAAAATTGTACCATCACTGAATAACACTCGATCAAACTTGTGACACATTTCATAAAACGTTTCTCATTTTGAATAGATATCAAGATGACAAACTAAGTTGTCGATTTAGCCGTATCACTGTGTTAGATATTAAGATAAGATACTTAAATTATAAAACTATGACACATTTTTGACCTCCTGCCATAAAATATGTTATATAATTACCATTAAAGTAGAATATATAATGTTGAAAATGATTGTCTATCATATAATTACAATATTAGTATACAATTTTTATAAAATAAATATAATATGATAACCAGTTACATGGGGAAAAAATTGAAGTTTAGCTTTTTATCTTTAATATACATTGTTATTAGACTTATATTTTCTGAAAGCTAAGTCGAAGTTTTTGTGTAAAACATTACGTATTGTATTGTACAGAGGTTGAGTATTGTATAATTAAACGGTTATGGCGACTTCACTTGTCATTACATTCCATATCGTCACGTCCTATCATGCTGTATCTGACGACCGTGCATCTTGACAATAGCCTTGCAGCAATGTTGCCATTGTAAAAGGCTCCAATGTAAAATTGCCATATCCAAAGCACACCATATGTTTTTGGTGATTTGCATAATTCACCTAGTGCACGATGACGACGGTTTCATAGCACACAGATGCTGGATCAGGCAACTTGACAGCTATATCTTCGTATGAAATAGCAACGGAAAGTGCAACGGTTGATTGAACATGTCATTGAAGCAACTTGTGTACACGTGCCATTTGTGTCGCTTTTTTATATGGGGATTCTTCTAGATTGTGTTACGTTCTCTTGCGTGGGTGTTAGGTGGACGGATTTTGTCACTGACATAGTGTTCGTGGATTCTCATCTGTTACAAGATGCCGCACTATGCCTGAGATACGACTTGATTCAGATCTCTTTCTAGATTGTCCTGGTTCTTCAAATTGATCCATATTCCTCTTTCGTTTTCGTTTTCGATTTCGTTTTCCAATGCCAAATACAAGGAATATCCCCGTCTTAAAAATGAAAAACATCTTAATAACCTGTGTGTATGAATATATTGCGTCGGAAAGAGCCGTTACCTACCATTTCCAAAAGCGACCAATTTACGGTGAAATCACATTATCTATAAAACGCCAAATGATGTTAAAACGTACTTCTGATATATGTCATTTCACCGTGAATTTATTCGGGTTGTGGTTGCCACGTGAGTTGCTGATTTTAAAATTGTTTAAAGTTAAAATATTTATTTTATTAATTAAAGTTGTGGTTTGCATACGTTATACCTTTACACTAAGATGCATATATTGTTTTATACCATTCCTGAATGTCACAGCATTAACATTTGTGATTCGATTAAAGTACATGAAATAGATTTATATTTCCATTCCAGTTTTT
This sequence comes from Limulus polyphemus, assembly GCF_000517525.1. Taxonomy (NCBI): domain Eukaryota; kingdom Metazoa; phylum Arthropoda; class Merostomata; order Xiphosura; family Limulidae; genus Limulus; species Limulus polyphemus. The sequence continues at coordinate 338,664 of NW_013665616.1, forward strand.
ATGACACCACTATTAAGTGCTCCTTCCACAACTGAAACTATATCATAATGTAAAGATAATTTATCTATAAGGGCAGAAAGCATTTACACTAATTTTTCTAGCATCAACTATTTTTTAATTAATTATAAAAATATAAGCTTTGAAAATGCAGTACAATATAAATACAAATATTGTGATATTAATTGTTCATTTGTGAAAGAGATCCTTAGCTGCATTATAATTCACCAACACTGATAAAAAAGTTTTGGAACCTGGATTGATACACAACGGAACTGATTATCAAACAAAAATGTCCAAGTTTTATAATCATTTAATATCAAAGTATTAGTACTGAACTATGAAAATATTCGGATTTTATGGTAAAACATTCTTATTTTTTTAGTTTATTTTCAGGAATGAAGAATCCATTATATTATCTCACAGGTTAAATCTTTAAGAGAAATGTAGTTTTTCGTAATTTTTGAATTGCTTACTTAAAGTTTAAATGTGACATTTCTTGGGAAGCTTTTAATTAAATTTGCTCACTAGACGTAGTGGTATTGGTTAAGATATAGTGGCCTATTTGGTTAGTACAGAACGTTTTATATTTTTAAACTAAAATATTTTAGTAATTATCAGTTGTCTTCACTGATTGACTTTGATTGATAAAAAGATAAAAGTTAGCCTGAGGTCTACAAGTAAAACGTCACAAGCAGGCCTTATCAGACATGTCAGAAACAGCTGAATGAGAAATGTGACGTCGTAGTTAAAATATTGGAAAAGTAATTTGTGATTTATACTGTAAATAATACTGTATAACTGTACAGTTTGCTAATGATTAAAATACAACAAATATTGCTTATCTTTGTCATGTTCTTAAATATATAGATGACAATGAAAATGTGTGTAAAAAGGACAAAAGAAAATAAACATGATGCTCAATGAATATTTAAAGTAAAGTATCTGCCATCCATTCTTTTTAAAGTTTTTAAATAGTTATTTTTAGTCCACAGATAGCCCATTGTGTACACTTTGTACTTAACTACAAACAAACAAATCTTTCTTAGTTTTACAAGACTGATATGTTTGTTTTAGAGCAAAGCCACATTGGGCTATCTGCTGTGTCCAACGCGGGAATCGAACCCCGGATTCTAGCGTTGTAAGTCCGTAGACTTACTGCTATCCCACTGAGGGACTTTACAAGAGTATGTATGCACAAGACAAAAAACAACTGTCGACAAATAAGTTTAATTACAATAAATAATGAAAAAAATGAATGTTGATACCTGATTTAAGCCTAATGTGTGATAAAACTATGATCGATTATTCCACACGCTAATTAATGAGGACGCTCAAATGTGTCTTTTCACATAGAAGAGCTTGTTTGTTTTGAATTTGGCGCAAAGCTACACGAAGGCTATCTGCGCTGGCCGTCCATAATTTAGAAATATAAGACTAGAGGGAAGGCAGCTAGTCATCACCAACCACCGCCAACTCTTGGGCTACTCTTTTACCAATGAATAGCGGGATTGACCGTCACATTATAACGCCCCCACGGCTGAAAGGGCGATCCGGCGACCCTCAGATTGCGAGTCGAGTACCCTAACCACCTGGCCATGCCGGACCACAGAATAGCATGTATTTGTGGAAACTAAAAATAATAAAGATTTCACATAGACATTTGTACGTACCAGACAACTGGAATAAATTAAAATTACATAAATAATTCGTATCGTTTCCAGATTAGCTCAATTTTTGCGAAACAAAAAAACTTTTCAGTGTAGGTTAGTAGAATCAAACACATAGAGGGATAACATTACTAGCCTAAGTATTCCATTAATATACCGTTAACAGGGGATCGCTATGGTGAGTAAAAAACATCTAAAATACCTTCCATAAAACACACCATTGGCTTAAAAGAAGGTTATTTTTTTCAATCAAGTGAGGTATCTTATAACTTGCTGACTTATTTTTGTACTGAGAATTATCTGTGTTAAACGACAATAAAAATACAAATATCTTGCAAAATACCTAATTGTAACATCACAAAAGTTAGCATAATATTGTCAGAAAATGACGTAATCATGGTTTAATATACAATCATGAAACCACAAAATGTAGATAAAGCTTTCTCTCTTTAATGGCTCAGCGGTAATTCTGCAAGCTGACGGCGCTAAAAATCGGGTTTCGAAACCCGTGGTGGCAGAGAACAAATAACCCATTGTATGGGTTCATGCTTAACAACAACTAAACAAAAGCTATTTGTGGAAATGTTTTTGCATTCAAAGAGTATACAGATTTGTATTAATAAAGAACATTCATGATACTGCTGAAAAATATCGTTGTATTAAGATCTCTAAAAGCGTTAGTATTAATACGCTAATTGTCTTACTTTATATATTTACGCAGATACGTGCATACAAGATGTATATAAAAAAGAAAAGAAGATACGTTGTTAATACTTATCTATTTACCTATCAATTGTTTTGTGCATTTTTCCCAAAGCCAAGATTTGTCCAGACAATTCATGCTTTAGCCGGAGTACCTAGCTTGTTAAAGAAAACGTCACCACAGAACGTTCCTTCGGTTTACTTGTTACCATGCATAATACCAGTGTGTTACCTGAAGAAACCGAGAGTGTTAAGAGTCTCTGCCTTTAAACCTACTATATCCCTTCCTGAAGCACTATCACCACTACTACTGCTATAAAACGAAGAGACGTAATTCTCCAGCGCAGAAAACTTATGTTCTCCTTCCTTCCCTCTAAATCACTGATCTTGGGATTCTGCTGCATGACTAAGCCCTCTGTTAGCTGAATAAAGGACTACACAGTGTATAGTTAGTTCGATCGCATCCACTCCTATCTAACAATCTTCTTTTAAAACAGTGAACATTCTAGTAAATTTTCAAATGTCTTGTTCTGCTTCAAAACGTTGTTAAATCACTTAAACCCTGAAATTTGTATTACTTTTAAATTATATGTATTCAAAGTTTCCTGAATGCAGTAAAATGTATCACATCAACAGCAAAACCTTTCAAACATTTTCCCGCTTTACTTCGTTAAAGTTCAACACGTTAGGTTGAAATAACTCAGTTATAGTTTGTTTGTTTGTTTGTTTTTAATTATGCACAAAGCTACACAAGGGCTATCTGTGCTCTGCCCGCCACGGGTATCGAAACCCGGATTCTAGCGTTGTAAGTCTGCAGACATACCGCTGTACCACTGGGGGGCCTCAGTTATAGTACTCGATCTATCCTTCTAATTACTAAACTATTGTTTAAGATTTAAAATCTTGTTACTTAATAATGATGAATAGCTTAAATATTTCTATGTTTTTAGTAAAAATATTGACAATTATTTTGAAGGAAAATGTTTTTACTTTTTATTTTATCTATAGATACCTAAATGGTTTACAGTATACAAGGTTGTTAGGTATGCTTCTGAATTTTAATTTTCTTATGTGACCGACTTCTAAGAAGATAATAAGTATTATACAACGCTAATTTCTCTTTCATACGTCTACATGAAATAATGAAACAATTTATGGTAGTTAAAGTTGTATATCCAGATCTACCTAGCTATATATATATATATATATACTTTGTACACTGTAACCATTTATGTTGTCTCATAATGAAAAATTAATAATTTAATTAAGATAAATGTTATTATGTTATAATTATTCGTGAATATCGGAGCTTCTCTTTCCTTCGAATTTGGATTCACTGTATTATGATCAATAATCAGATTACAAGGTTGTAATCTCAAGTTTGTTAATGAAATATTTTAATTAGACCATAATTCACAGTTCCACTTGCTACGAGCCTTTCACTGTTAAACATAAATCAGATTCTTGCCAGATTGAGCTGGATGAGTTGACAAAGATGTAAGAAACATTGTCACAGCTATTCAATTCATAGTTTTCCGTTAAAGAAAATGCTGAATATACACGTCATAAATCAGAATAGTGTATCCAGATGATCTAGACAAGAAAAATGTGCTGCCCCTCAGATCACGAAAGTTCGAAGTAAAAACCACCAACCTAGCAATCTTGTCATGAGAGTATAATGATTGTACTAGAAACATTTCCATACAAAAACGTATCAAATGTTTTAAATGTTCATGGTGTTATTGATCACCCTTTCTAAAAGGACGCCAAGAGTGAAAACGACCAGACTGTAAACGTTACTAATTTTGAATTCTAGAAATATATTTAAGTTTTACAGTTTTACTGGGCCTAGCATGTTCTGGTGGCTGGGACACTTAACTCGTAATTTGTGGGTCATGATATCGAATTACATAATTGAACATGCTCGCCCTTTTAGCCTTGGAAGTGTTATAATATAACGGTTATTCCCAATATTCGTTTGTAAAGAGCAGCTTAAGACTTGGCTAGCTGCCTTCTCTATAGTCTAGTCTATCACTTCAAAATTAGAGATGGCTAGCGCAGATAGGCTTCGAATAGTTTTGAGCGAAAAGTAAAACAAACACACTTTTTTTCGCGAGATCAATTTCTAGTGATTGAAATTAAATACAAGCATGCTTCTTTCAAAGTAGAACATTTATTTTTTTGACACTGTTAATGAATATTTAATTAGCTAAACGTTTATTTTTTTTGGTTGAATTTCGTGCATAGCTACTAGAAGGATACTTGTGCTAGCGGTCCACCGCCAACTCTTGGGCTATTATAATCGAATAGTAGGGTTGACCGTCATATTAAAACGCTTCCACAATAGAAAAAGCAAACATGTTTGGTGAAGGGATTCAAACCCGTATCCCGAACTTTGAGAGTTGAGCGTCCTAACTAAAAAAGTTATAAGCTACAAAATAAAGACAAGCTTATAACTTGTTATGTTTAATACAACTAAGTAAAAACAACAAATAGGAAGTATTCTTGGCCACAACTAAAAATATTATTTGAGATGCATCTTTGCAATGTAATTAACACTTTTCTGTAAAGCCTTATGTAAAATTTTTCTTGACACTCGTATGTCAGATATAAGGATTGTATCTCCAAGCTTATATGACCCCTCCTACATTACATCTAGAAAATCGTATCATATTTATAATTAAAAATAATTTCAGCGGACTGGGCTTAATGATAAATTTTAAAATCATAAAATTTCTTTCAAGTAAAATAAAGTATTAACAATTTCACCTTTTCATTAATATTTATTCAAATATTTATACAATGCGAGTGGTTTGATTGAAATAATGAGTATACACGTATACTTGATACACCTTTTTTTATATATTAGAGTTGTGTTAAGTACAGTACAGTTTTTCTACCACAACAGTTACAAAAACCCTGAAAGCACTTTATGGATTATCAACATCCATAGCGACCGCTAGAAACGATTATTGTGAAGATATGCCATGTACTAAACCTTTACCATGGAGTTGATCAATATCTGGGATGAGCAAATATAAATGTGAATGGTACAATTCTTGGGGAAAGGACTTCTTACATCGTTGCCCACCTGCCTCCGAAAATTCATTTCCCTGATATTTTAACTTCTGTAGCAAATTGCAAAGAGAAGTAAACACAGGGCGTTCTGAGTCATGCTGACGGTATAGCAGAGTGAACAGATAAGACAACAAAAAATTCAGTAGATACGTCTTCTGCACCAGCCACCAAATTGATTAAATAATAATAAAAAAGAGTAAATGAGTAAATCGTTCTTTTTGTACCAAGCATAGCTGTCCTTAGGCGTAAGAGGAAATCTTAACATGAACAAATATAAGTAGCAAAACTATTGGTATACCTATAGTACGTTTTCGATTTTTGTCGATATTTATAATTAGCATATCTCACACTGATAAGTTTTTATTTAAGAGATATAATGATATTAACAGAACATTATTATTAGAAAATGTTTTTAGAACACATGGGTACTGATGATACGGGGCAACAGGAAGATCTGTTTCCTTCTTCCTAATTTTTATCATTCAGTTTCATACAGTTCCTCCTTAGCTGGAAAGTATTCATCTGTTTCTGATGTTCCACAAATCTATGTACTCAATTTTACATTCAGGCTCAAGCATTGAAATTTACATTGCCTCATATATATTATATATTTTATTTTATTTCATCATTTCATTTATATATATATATACATATACATAACAGTAACATTTGGTAAAGGAAGGTCAAATGGATCACACAAACGTTACAAATAACAAGTTTCAATGTGTAAGCAGCCATCCAACATTTCTTGTTCGACCACCACTTAAAGTTTAGGACTTTAATGTCGCGAATGAGGGCTCATTTGAGCGAGGAGGTAAGTAGTAGAATATGTGAAACCGATTTCACAAAAAATGATATTCGATGTAACGTGTAGCACGGGCACTTTTACATCGAAAGAAAATATTAGTTTGGCACTGCTCAAAATAGTGGATGAGTCCCAATTTATAGTATTACTTTTTTGTGCCCGGCATTGCCAAGTGCTTTTATCAATAAGACATGAAGTTTACTGTGAACTGACTTAAGTACCTAATTATTTGTCAAAGTAACATCTTTATACAAAAATACAATGGTTTCATAGGAAAATTAGCTCCATCAAATATGAAAGATGAATGATTAACTTTTTGAAACAGCCATGTTAATAATGTGTAACACAGCGTATAAATCTATCGTCCTTATGATAAATTGAATCTTCCTTGAAATAAGGGTATAAAAGTACTCGTTGTCGTTGTTTCTTTTAGCGTAAAGATACAAAATGTGTTATTTGCGATCTGTCCACCGCAAAATTTTAGAGATGAATTTCATAAACTTATCGCTGACCCAGTGGGAGATCGAAATACTCTCATTGCTAAGTTTAAAACACAAATGTTATATGCTATTCATTAATTAGTCATCTTTGCTTCTGAATGATATTAACTTTCATCTTTCTATTTTTAAAGTAAAGTTATAAAGAAGCTTTTCAATTTCATAACATTATTTTATACTCTTTGGCATTTTTATCACGTCACTTAAAATGATATTGTAAGAACCCTTTAGATTCGTGTTTCAAGTTTATGTAATTAATGTATGAATATAGACAATAGCAACAATTAAAGTTTGGACATGGACTGCGAAATCCGTGAGTTGGGTATCATTTTGGAAAAGTAAAATAACTTCTAAACAAAGTTAGAACAGACAGCGTTTGTACCATAGGTTTTAAATATTATTATACAAATATTCATAAAACATTCCTCCTTGCAAAGCTTCTCTTATTTCTAATTACAGTATGAAGTAGTGTTTTTTAAAATATTCTTATTATTTTGTTCGTCGTTATACTAACTTTCTATAACCAATATTTCCTTTGTGGAGCACAAATCCTTCTTGATAACCTGGATTTGAGTTATCGTTGCGGTTAATGAAACGGAAAGACAGAAAACCAGGAATAAACACAAAATGGGTAATTATGAAGGTAATACTCGAAATAAACAGGCCAGTGTCATGAATAAACGACTTAATATATATTTATTTCGCTAACGATGGTCATCGATAATCGAGAAAATGTACCTTTGAAAAAGTTGAATACGCATAGTTCAGATACATCACGAAAAACAATATATTTTCATCATTGCTGAAACAAATAGAACCTTCTAGAAAGCAGGAAACGTATAATTTCAGTTTATACGTCTGCCACAGCTACTACAAACCGTTCAGAGTCAAAGCGCCAGTTTCTAGCTTCAATAACAATAGTGACCTTGTTTTCAAACATACATATATTTCAAGTTATAATTTCTTCATTGACGAAGAAGTAATGTCATTTTAGTATCCGATATAAAAATGAAAAACTTTGCTTAAAACTTTGATCTTATAAGGAGTTGTACACCTCATCGCTCATATAGAGATGAAAATGACATTAAAACTGTTCTTAAACGTTTCTTTACAATCTAAGTTTGATTTATAAATCATGAATTAGAACAACTGGTTCAGTGGAATAAAATGACGGATTTATTTATTTTTTACATTAAGTATAAAAAGAACTGTTGAAATCTCACCTATTTTCAAATCCACATCTTGTATGTTCATACATCATCTAGAGTTACACTTAAAGGAAAAGAGCTGAAAACTAACAACTAGGTTGTTCAGAACCAAAACTATTTTCAACTTAATAGTACGTAATTTATCAAAAGCTAGGAAGATCAACTCACACATAATTAAGAAATAATGGGAAAGTTTTTTGTTTGATGTTAAGCACAAAGCTTACACAATGGGTTGTCTGTGCTGTGCCCACCCCATTTTGGGCGGTGTGAGCCCTCAGACTTACTGCTGAGCCACTGAGTTGGAGGGGGGTATAGTGGGAAAGATTGATGTTAAAAGGTCTTGGGAATGACGTTTTGTGGCATATTCGGTGATTTTTAAAGTACAAGTAGATGTGACTATTTTTTTACAAAGTGAATTAGAAAACACTTTATTTTGCGTCATTTCCTTTCCTTCCATGACTATGTACACTAAAGTGTTTCCTTTGTAGCTATCGAACAAACCTGAGAAACAAAAATACAACGTGTAACAAAAGTATACATAATAACGCAACCTGTATTAAGTTTAGGTGTTGACTCACAAAACATGTTATAGTTGTTTGTGTTTGTTTTTTGTAGCAACTTATATTGCATGTTACTTTACTGGATTTGATTTACTGGGTATGAATTTGTGCAAGACGATATTCACATTCTACAGACAGTAATTAGATATCTGTAACAGTAAAAGAGCCAAGAGCATGCTTGATGGAATTAATGTTTGTGTATTATGAGTATTCTGTATAATAAGCTCGTTAAATATGAGACTTTATATGGTCCTAGTGGTGAACCATTTTTAGTCTGAAATAACTTACAGATAATTATGCTTTCTATGTGATGCTTACTGGTACCGAAAAACTGCTACAGTTTCAGTGGTTAAGTTTCCTCTTTTCGTATTCGTTTATAAAATACAGAGAGTATTACTTTAACCACCTCATCAAAAGAAAATTTGCTGCCTTTTTATTGTTAACCTTACTTAATCTCATCTAATGTGTAAGAACAAGAAAAAAACAGTGAACATTTCCCGAATTATTATTAATACTTATCTACACTATTTGCACATTATAAAATCTACGGTAATTCGTTTAATCTTGAAGATGTTTAACTTACCGAGTATAGTGCATTCTGTGATGAATTGTTAAAAACCTCAATTATAGGATTAATACATTCTGCAGCTATCACTAACGCTGTGTTAAAATTAGGAGTTATAGTTGTACATTAATATAAGAGGATTAACTGGAAGTACATCTAACGCTGTTTATATGAAAGGAAATATGAATCGTATCTTTGACTGAGTTAAGATGCTATTTCAGATTTTTACTCATTTATATCGTTATTACTCTTACTTGAAAGCGTAAAACGATCAAACACATTTGATTCGAATTGGCGAATACTTTTACACTTGACAGTCGCGATGTATTTTTCTATAGATTGCAAGTGATGCATGCTACGATGACTAAGATCTATGTTTACTATTTATATTTGTATTTTGTATTTATGACTAAGGCTACCTGCTGCTGCCTCTAATTTTTAACTTTTTATCAGAAGGAAGGCAGCCAGTCAGCAGCACCCTAGCGCTCACCATCAACGCTAAGGGATGTATTGTCACTCTTATCACAAATCCACAGCTTAAAGTGCAGTCCCTAAATCCAGAATTCCATCACAGGAAGAACCATCAACCGATATGTTTATTATTCAATCAGTTTTATCTACTTACTCAGAGGAGGCGTGATATTCAGAGCAGTTATAGTGTTCGGTAACTGTACGCTGTAACACAGATATCTGGCTCACTTAGAATTAAAATATTCAACAGGAATACTACAGAGGTGGACAAATATTTTCGTACCAATAAAATATTCAACTCTTCAATAGCATTTCGTGCTTAACCACACTTAAAAACAGACATGCTGATAAGGACAAATCATTATCATCCATTGTAGGCAATGCTGTCCCTCTGAAAGAATCCCTAAAGCACCTGAGTGTAAACTTTTACTGAAAACCCAACTTCACCAGCTACAATAACATTATGATAACCTGAGGTACCAAAGGCATCAATGCATTGAACGTTGCAGCTGAAAACAGAGCTGAAGAGCTTCAATTTACCAAAGTCTTAGTCACCTCATCCTGGATTATGTAATACTGATTATCTCTATGACTGATACACAGATAGATATAACTGAAAAGATATAAAGCACCTGTTTAAGACTAGTCAAGGGATGTACTTCAGTTCAAAGCCCTATTACCTCAGAAGCCACAGCAGCGTTGCACAAAACTAACAGATTTTATAAGCAGATTTCTTCACTAGGATCTTCCAGTGTAAAGACTAAGTATTCCATCATCGAGTCACTGTCCTTTTCAACTGGGGCATTGCACATCCATAACGATCTCATAGACACCAACCAAGTAGGAGTTTTCCTGAAAGGTGTCTCAGGAGACAGGCATGCGTGTACAGGTGCTATACAGTTAACACTGAAACAAGTTGTGACCACGAGATCTCAGATGTCTCCATGTAGAATAAACATCTGGAACCACGGGAATATGTGAAAGTGAACCTAGACCGAAAATCTAGAGATTGGGCTGAAAATATAAGCAGAAAAAGCCCGTCAGCACCTATTCCAAGAGTCACTTATCATCATAGTAACAGATAGTTCCTACACCAAAGATAGCAAGAGAACTGGGTGGGCACTGATGTCTCGCAGAGCAACAACAATTTACATAAGGCTGGTGAAGCGTTTTAGTAACAATTGGATGGAGGTGGAAGTCATAAAGCAAGCTTTCTTCTGCATTGTTGAAATTAAGGACCACAAATAGAACCACATAATATTTGCGACAGGCTAACAGATACTACTACGTCAACTTAAAAATGGTTGATCCCCACATGGATGGCAAAAAGCAAAGCAACTGCATGCTAAAGCCATCACCTAGATGTATGCGCCAGAGTGTACAGTGGTAAGTGGTAAAGCTAAACGAGGAAACTGACAAAGTTGCAAGAGAAGTCCATTTATCACTGCCAGAACAATTCTACTGGCAGGATATCGACCTCCTCTACACCAGTAAGGTAAAAAGCAAAACCATAGAAAGTCTTCACTGACATTTACAGGGAATGAGACTGCTGAAAACAAACTTCTGTGTGGTGTAACTAAGAAAATCAAAATATGGGCAGTAAAAATCAATAGGACAATATAAAGCCAGAAGGCCACTGGTAATATCAGAAAATAGGTTTTATTGTATCTCCAGCGAAGCAACCGGTCTTTATGTGAATGGTTAGTGCCTGTTGCTGTAACCCCTGGGATTGTTACTTAGAGTTCATCTCAACCAATTGTCAAACTTAACGATAAATGTACTCTTGTTTGGATAAGGTTATTTTGTAGATAAGTGTTATACAATAGGTTATATAAATATATATTTCCAATATAAAATTATACAAATGAGTCTAGAAATTGAGATTAATTAATAAAACCAACCATTATACCAGAACGGTTCAAGCGTTATTTTATTATAAACATCCATTTACTATGAATTTCTGGTTTATAGATCTATGTTATTCTTATTCCTAAAAAGTGATTACAACAATTCTTCCTGTGTTTTTGAATAACAATATTTATTATTAATTCTAAAAACAGTTTTACAGTGTTGAAGAATTAAATACCCTAACGTTTTTCAAATGGTTAAGTTACTGAGAAAAATGGCTATTGTTATTTTTTTCATAAGTTACGCGATTATTTGTCATTGTAGCAAAATATGCTTGTAGTAATTTCAAATCAAGTGTTTATTACCTAAATAACATTGACCTGAAAAGGATGATTTCATAATTACAAGCAAAAATATTTGATGTTTTACCTTTTCTACAGCTTTTCGATACACACATCATAAACAGTACTATAAATGTTTTATAAGGCATTATATTGTAATATTGCACTCATAACGCGTTTCTTACACCTATCCAAAATGCTTGAAAACAGATAGATGTAATAATGTGACATAGTCAAAGGCACAATTCCAATGATCCTATTGTAACTAGTTTTTGAATTAGAATCTATTCGTATCAATATCTTTCTATGTCAGAACCTATCATTTTATGTAATTATCAGCTACGAATACATTTTAGTTGAAAATTGTTAAATGAAAAAAAAAGAGTCATTTAAAATTCATTTCCTGGGATTAAAAAAATATATAAAAAATGGGCATATCGATGGAATAACATAATAATAATTATTAGTAATAATAATTATAATATTATTAGTAATAATAGTTACTATCTAGTCATATTTCTAAAGATACGAATATTTTGCTTTATATATTATGTTATAACAAAATACAAGAAAGATTTTCTCAAATGCTTCTTACAAATAAAATGAAATTTCTATGTCTAAATCTAAAATTGCTGATGACAGCCCATAAACCACATCTACAAAACAACAACAACAAGTCATAGAGCTGGTGATTAATTTACATACAAATCTTTACTTCGTGAGGCCGAGCAGATTTAATTACGTTATTACAGAGAATTGAGTATGATGTATATTAAAACTATTTTGAATATGCAAATCAGCAGGCCACGTGACAACTGCTGCCTATAATTAGTTGCAATAGAACGAAATGTGCTAGAACTACATTTTGACATTGTCTGTCATATTCATGCATTCAGGTTATAAAGACGGGAATATCTAATACTTAATGTCATTGAAAAAAAAAAGAAGAAAAATATGGATTTCTTGGGGTACCAGGACTATCCAGTTAGAGACCCACTTAAAGCCTAGCCATAAATGTGCAAAGCAAATTTCGACGTTTTGTAACAGATGAGAATCGATTAATACTAAGATCAGTGGCAAAAGCTGTACACATGTCCTAGGCAACAATACACAAAATAATTAAGAAGGATGTCCGTCTGTGAAAGTGAAACAAGTCACATGTACGTAAGTTGCGTCCACGACATATCCTTTCAACTGTAGGATATATATATATATATATTGTATTTATGATATCACAATTTTTTGTTCATCAGGAACTATCTAAAGAATATTACTGATAACAACAGGCCAACTTTTTGCGTCAGACTCAGTCTTTCAAATCAGTGAACATTGAACATGCTAATGATTATTTCTACATTTTTTTGTTTGAAAATTAGATATTAATTTTTTTGGAACCTCAGCTAATAAGCATGTTAAAGCATCTCTGGACGTTTAGTTTGAATTGGAAAGCTATCTTCGACACAAATGTCAAATTATATAACATTCAAATGTATTTTTACTATATTTTTAGAAAATTATGAAATAGTCTCAACATTTAGTCAAATGAATAAAATTAAACCGAGAAAATGTAATTTTTCTTTGTGAGATAATGACGTGTACCAAATTTATAAGCATGTTATACAGTATTGTGTTAAATTTCTCTGTCGTGAATAACTCAAAAAAAAAAATTCCAGTTTGTTCTAAAGTTTCTGGTCGATTATATAGTTAGGTAGATATCATACAGGTTGTGAGAAATTAAAAGTTCCTGTAAGTCTTGATCAGCTGACTAAATCTCTTTCACATTCAGCAGTGGACGTGACTATAAAAAACAGAACTGCCGAATAAAACAATTTCATTAATCATTTCCAAGGTCAATGAGAACTACAGACGTTTATTACCTTTCAGAAAAACACATTTTCTAAAATTCTAATGTCAATGATCTGTTGTTGATACATCTATCAAAATACCTTATATATAGGCTTCTCAAGGACGAGAAAGTAAAAGGTTTTGGCTAAAATTATTTCTGTTTCTATTTGATTGAGAGTTTGTTTGTTTGTTTGTTTTGAATTTCACGCAAAGCTACATGAGGGCTATCTGCGCTAGCCGTCCCTAATTTAGCAGTGTAAAACTAGAGGGAAGGCAGCTAGCCATCACCACCCACCGCCAGTTCTTGGACTACTCTTTTATCAACGAATACTGGGATTGACCGTCACATTATAACGACCCCGCGGCTGCTACAAAAGAGAAATTGCATAAATTACGAAATCATTAAATCGTACAAATCCATGAATAACTGATAAAATATTATATAGACGTAAAAAAATTATTATTGTTTACCACAGAATAAATAAATGAGAGCTTGCTAATACAATACAGTTTGATTTGACTTATTGATGTAAAATGTCTTATCGCCGATTCAAAACCCCAGAGTTCATCGGCACATTTAAAGAAATGCTTATGCATATATTAGAAAAAAAATATATCAATTTTTTGTAAAAATGAAAACCTCTTTGGAAAGATACAGAAATACCTATGAAAATATTTCTTTTTACACAAATGTGAGTGTTGTAGGCATACTTGTGTACTGTTTCATCGTTAATTTTAATGTTAAATTGCGCTAGGCATAATTAATTCACAAGTTAGTGTATTACGCAGGATCTTATTTTAAATATGCTAATTACATGTAATTCACGTAAATAAACTTAGAACAATATTGTGAAATATGTATTTCAATAAAACACACTATTGCAAAGTATCATAAAGCCTTCTTTTTCTGATAACCAGATGTGCTTCTTGTTTTTTTATATAGAGTTATCATCTGCATTAACGAACAATCCAATATATAAGTTTGCGTAATATGAGGATATGTTTATCAAATGCTTAGTATTTGATAGTCTGGAAATTTAATTGTTTTGAGTAGAATGACTATTAGTGGAACACAAAACCTTACGTTCTCTGAACCTATTTATCAGAAACGAAGAGAGCAACTCATTAACAGATTTGTAAGTAAACTGTTGTTTGGCTGACTGTGACTTGCAGTCATCGCCTACACACTTAAACACAATTAATTCTATGTTTTCTCAATACTTTTAGCTTCTATTTTACTTTTCACGTAATGTCTAAGACGCCCACAGAAGTATTCCATATACAATATATTACAGTTTTAATGGAAGGTATTGAATCTGTCGACGAAAGAGGTTTCCCTACAGTACATATTAGCTATTTAAAAAAAACGTTTAATTAAAATGAAAGCATTTTTTCTGAAAACATTTGAATGTATATATATATATATATAACCATCTTGTATATTATTATTCTAATAGCGTTTTGTAACTATATTTAACTACAATTGATAATACTATTCTACAATACTTCTATCATTTGCTTAGTCTTTGAATGATGTTACTGACACAAAAAAACCTCCAGTATACAGAGAAGTAAAATATACAGACCATTATGTATACTTATTGTACTCAAATAATATCTTTTTTTCATTAATGTTTAAAAAATATTCATACTATATTATATTTAAGGTTGAGCTTTTGGTACAAAGCGCTAAAGAATACTTTTGGAGTTGTTTTTGCCTTTGTAGGAAGGACAGTGAATGGATTACTGACGTAGACGTAAATATATTACGATAAAGTGGATCGGAGCGATTGGCTATACCAGAAAGAGTAATTCAATAAAGGAATTATTGATCAAAATGCGCTGAAAAGAGTGCAGATTCAGTGTATAGTGTATCTTAGAGGCAAATATATATAAATCTATATGTATTAAATCAGAAAGGAAAAAGTATTGGAATTACTAATTCCTTTGTAGAAATCTGTCGAGAGAAGTAGAAAAAGAGTATGATAGAACGATAAAAATAAGAAAAAAACACATCCGCACTACGCTGAAAATTATTATTTTTCTAAAATTTAATATAAATACGAAAGGTGGCTTTTATAAATGCAAGAAATAGATTATAAAAATCAGAATTGTATTATTTAAAAGTAAAATATATATAAGAAAATCCTGGAATATCATATCTTTTTTCCTTTCTTTTATTAATTTCTTCTACCAGTGGATGATTACTAAAAAGTCTACATATTGATGAGAGCTTTGGGGTTTATTTTTATATCGGTTATAATTTCCTTTTCTGGTGAAATACTTACCAACACATCTAAAGAGAACAAGTCTTTATTATTTCTTTCGAAGGTAAACTTAATTTCTTTATTTTTAGAATTTAAAATTCCAACAAATGTATCTTTCCATTTACACAACAATCGTCTAAAAATCTTTTACAAAATGTCTTTACGTGAGCTACAAAATTATCTTCAAAATAATTAGGTAATGTATTAAGTAACTGTAATTCGAAAAATATTAGAATAAGTTGGAGTGACTTTTGTGCCCATTGCTGTACCAGATATTTGGTGAAATATTGGCTTCTCATAATTAAAAAAACAATTTTTGAAAACTATATAAGATAAAACCTATATTAAACCTGGGATGAATTAATTATTCGTATTTATCTCGAAACTTTCCAAGCTTTAAGTCCGTAGTCATGTTTAATACTTGGATACAGAGCTACCATGTCTAAAGAGTGCAGAATCGATGTGCAGTGTATCTTCGATATTAAAACGAGATAAAAAATGTATTGGAATTGCTAATTTCCTCATAAGTAAGAAATCTGTCGAGAGTAGTAGAAAAGGAATATGACGGAACGATAAAAAAAAATTTACCAACAAAGGAACACGAAGCAAAGTAAGAAGAAAACACATCCGCATCCCGCTGAAAATGGTTATTTTTCTAAAATCTAATATAAATTCGAGAGATGGCTTTTATAAATGTAAGAAATAGGTTGTAAAAAATTAAAATTGTATTACTTAAAAGTAAAACTTTGAACAATTCGCCGGTCTCACACGCTTAAAAATAAAATGAAAAAAGGAGCAGATGTGGGTGCTCAAACCCTCAACGATCCACACCTTTGCTATCTTTCGCTGTCTGCAGCCAGAAGTGGGAAGGTGGTTACTCACAAAAAAAAAAAATAATAAAAAAGGTAACAATTAGAAAGCTATTCATCAATGGGAGAGACAAAAAACCTATTTTCAATAGAATAAAATGTAGGTTTTACTAAGATAGGCTTATTGATAACTTAAAACATAATCCATTTTCAGTCGTGGTACATGGTGACTGTGTCTTACATGTATAAAAGAACTCTCAGGTTTACATTAAGTTGGGAATTCTACGTAGGTGAAATCGCTTTAGTATATGAACATTTCTCACTATGTCAATTAGACAGGCAGTTATCGAAAATTCGGGCAGTTGCAAATGTCTCGATCTTAACTCAGGCTTTAATTTAGTGTCTTGGAGGTTTTTAACTGTGTACAACTGTTACTGATGTATAATGGCTGTGCATATATTTAATGTAAACCGAAAAAAATTCATTCACATTTATGGGATAAGAAGAAAAAAAATGAATACACAATTCTAAATCTTTCCATATTAAATATTCCTTTTGTTTATTAAAACTCTGTCGGCCCGAAAGCAAACCCTACAAACATCGAATTTGAATATGGTTTGGTTTTGATAGATTACCTTTACATTACATTAAAACAAACTCTATAAAGGACACGAGTGATTTTAAAAGGTTTAACTTTACCTTAGGATAAATCCATCTACAGCAGACTTTCGCTTGTAGTGTGTAAAATGTTTTGGCGGTTCTTTAATAAAAATGCAGCGAGGACACAGCTGGTTTTGAAAGGTTTAATACTTACTTTAAACTTTTCCTTACCAAGGGATCTTCTTTGTCGAGTAAATTCGTATAGTGATTACAACAAAAAAAATGATAATTGAAATCCACCCAGGATATCGGCGGTTTTCCCATACTTAAGTTTTTGTCGTTGTTCACATTGGAATTTAATTGGTGAAGCGTTACTTGGTGGTCTAATTTTTAATGATTAATTATGTTTGTTTTAAAAATTGGCATTCAAAGAGTAATATTTTTGTAAAATGAAGACATGCTTATGATAATAGTAATTGCCGCGTAAAAGTTAGCTCTTGTAGTGCTTACCTGACAATCTAAACTGTTAGTTTAGGCATTATGTTCCTATAAATATAGATTACTATAAATGATTTTTTAGATTTGCTCACTAAAGTTGTAGAAGAGTAAACAAATGAAGCATGATAATTTCTTAAAGTAGAAAGGGTCACATTTACAACAATTTATTTGTAATACCTTAAACTGTAAATAAAAATAATGTTTTCAACGAAGATTTAAATGAAAAACATGCCTAAAATCTTCACACTCACTAAATATCCACAGAAATGATCTGTTATTGACTGGGTTAAATTATCTGTATTTTATTACATTCAAGTTATAATGTTGGAATTATATTTAAGCCCAACTAAGGAAAACTGTTCAATTTCTAACTTTCACTCGTAAAGTATGAAGGGCTAGTTCAATGAAATTAAATGTTGCTAACGGAGTTAACTAGTAATATGTTCATCACAAGCTTATTTATATCATAACATCATTAAAAGGCTTAAAAGACATTTTCTTTGTTTCTACTGACTACCGAATAAAGAAAATGTAGTATATGGATATTTATTACATTTACTTGTGAAGTACACACAACGGAATGCTATTTCAAAATTATACTACTAATTGTTTGAATACGTAAGAAGAAAATATGGGAATGATACATCAAAATAGATAAAAATGTCTATACCCTGATTTATAATTACTCTTTATAGTCGATGTAAATGATTTGCATTAATCCAAACAGGATGTATTTTATGTTGACAGGAAATGGAAAAAAAATTCCGTTGTATACAAGGATACCACAAAATAAATTCATGAACTATTCTAAAAATTTACTATTTTGTACGGTCGTTATTCATATGGCGTTCTATGATGATTTAATTGTTACAAAGAAGTGATTGTGCCTGTTAAGTTTTACAGTTAATTCAAGCTGTCCGTTGAAAATATACAGACAAAAATTAATGGAATACACACTAACCCGTATTAGGTCTCGCTCTGTACTATAGTTTTGAACAACATTAGCTCTTATTAGCTTAGCTAGGTGGGTAATATGTATGAAACGCCATTTAATGAAAGTAAAAACGTATCAAATAAGAGACATTTCGGTAGCAAAAGCAGCTTGATTGAAATAGAATGCTTCAGGAAATAGTAAAGGTGTAGCCTGAAAAATATTTTCTTCATGATAAAATAATTTATAGGTGGACGTATTAATACAGAGGGTTGATACGTTATATTAGCACGATTTTGAATATACAAATCAACAAGTCATTTGATAACCTCAGACGATATAAGGTCTTGGTGGAACAACATATCTCAGAAATACATTTTGACATCGCTTGGCTTTCGTAGGTAGAGTGATGCCACTGAAAATTGATCACTTTTGTAAAGGGCATGTAAAAACTCTTTTTCCCACGTAAAATATAAATGCAAATATTCATAAAGAGGTGTTCAGATCAAGAATTTAGATTTTCCAAGACGGAGATATCCCTTATACTTAATGACATTGAAAACAAAGGAATATGTGTCGATCTGGGGTACTAGAACCAACCAGAAAGAGACCTCAAACAAGTCGCAGGTCAAGCGCAATTGTGATAAGCAATGTGTGGCGTTTTGCAAGAGGTGAGAATCCACAACATAAAAGCATCCCGGACAACTGTATGCAACATAAAAAAAGGATCTCCGTCCGGAAAAGTAGCATAAGTCATGAAGATGTAAACTGCTTCCACTACATATCCAAGAAAAGTGTTCAAACAGTTTCTGGCAGAACGAGTTGACGTTGACGAAGTGCATGTGTACCTTGATAACTGTAACTAGTCTCATGCAACTTTCTACAGGTCTATGTGTGAAAAAATTCAAAAATTGTACACGGCATATCGCAAATTTTTTTACAATGAATTCCCGCCATCACTGGATACTGTGTCAAAAGCAAGATAAGGATCAGAAGAGTGTAGATTCAAAGGTCAAAGTGGTTACTGTCAGACCAATGTTTTGGACCCTTTGTACCACATAGAAATACCAGCTTTATATTGAAACGAGGCCAACGGGGTACGAGTTAATCAAAATATGACTTCCAGTCATACCTTTCACCCAACCACTATATACTTAAAGCAGATGGAAATGAACTAAATATCCATGCTATTATATGCAAAATACAACAACTGTGACACCTTGACACTATAGCTCAAAATGGAACACCACTTCATATATACCAAAATAATCAAAAGATTTGATTCATTGATTACTTCTTCGGAAGAGGTTAACGTGTTATAGGAAGTCACTTTTATAAGAAGTTTATAAATAGCCTTGGAATTTAAAGAGTTCACTGTCTTTAGGCTTAAGTGCTTTGATATATAGGTCCACTGATCGGAGACTTGGGGAAGTTAATGGCTCTTGGGAATAACAAAATGCAATAACTCAGTTAAACACCTTTTGAATGAGGTACAATTATAAAAACCAAGGCACAGGTGTTTGTACAAAAGAGTCACAAGCTGAATCTGTGGGCTGAAGCCATTCTGAAGACCTTCTTAAAGCTCAAAATTGAAATTTATACAGCACAAATTGAACCATCCCTTCATGCAATCCAATGATGTGGCATGCCAACACTGTCAGAGGCTTCATAAACAGTAAATTTGAATACCAGTTAGAGAATGTAGTGCAATAAAAGTGTCTAGTGACCACAAACCACCATTTAACGGCTCCAAAAGTGTAATTATAGAGTATCTTAACCTCTGAGATAAATGGCTGTCAAACACATATCATTCTACTGGAATAGTAAATGTGAAAGAGCAAACAATAGCAAAAACTAATGTTTATGAAGATAAACAAAATATTAACAATCATAAGAGTAACAAAATTGTGCAATAAATAGTAAAAATGTTAATACTCTAATTAAAATATCTAAATTCAATGTTATATAAAATATAATTATTTATTAAACATATATACAATGAAACTAATCTGACTAAGTATATCTTTCACACATGGTTAATTTACAGAGTGGGCAGCTGGAGGTAATAGATACAGCTCAAGTTTTAGTATTAGCCGAAATGTTTAGATGATGAAAAAATAAACGGAGAAAATACAGTGATAATAAGACTCAAACGAAAGAGTTAACACAATGCTAAATATAGCAATGAAAGTAATTAAAAGAAAGCAATAAAATTAAACTAGTGACATAATATTATATAAATATCTATTATGTAGCTTGTACTAATATAGCTAAAGTTTAAACAAATCGTAACAATTCCATTTGACCATATACATACAAGTGAAAAAACAATTTATAAAAAGGAAAGTGTAGGAATGGGTGCGCCAAAAAGTGACGAAACAAGGTGGGAATGGGCATAGTGTAATAAAACTTATTCTGTACAACATCACAAGAAAGCGTGTCCTACAAATGTCAACCTCCTTTTAAGAAACGTTTCAAAAGCGAACTAATGTTGTGTGCTTAAGACTCCCAAGCATTTGCTGAAGTGAACAAAAATTACCTTTAAGTTGCAATGGAAACTTCATCATAAGTACAATAGTACTTATAGTAGGAATGGGGTGGATACACAGAACATGCAATATAATATTTACTCATATACACTTTTAACAACCAAGTAATAAATCTTAAAACGTATTTAAGAGACACCCTTAGATGATAAACAAACCACACAGAAAAATTCAAGTCATAGAACCACTTGAGAAAGTCAGAAGAGCAAATACAAAAAACAAATTCTTCAATCTCATTGACTGACTGACATTGTTGAACACTTCTAGCTGAGTAAAAAACAGATTTACCATAGTTATAAGTGCCCCAAATAGAATATTAGCACAGGGACCACGTGCTAGCGGACCGGAGACATACCTTTGTTTTCACAGAAGCCTGATCTCATAGAAATATCACTACAGGGCCATTATTAAGAAACAGGGATAACAAATATAGCATAATGGCCTAGGGAAATACGATCTTCAATACTAGTATATCGAACGTAATTGTCGTTTTTACGAAGTTTATGTGATTCTTATTATATTTTACCTTCGAATGAATCAAGTACAGAGAATCTTTAAATTTATCGCGAATAAATTCATAGATTAAAAGTACATTACCTACAATATCCATTAGCCGAAGAAGTTGGATCATGATATTTCTGCGAAATATAGTTATGTTTATAGAATTTCTGATTATTTTATCTTAGATGAAAAAAAAATCACAATAAGTTCCAAGGATATTCATTTGTTTACCTTGTTTTATCTCAATGCTGCACAATGGGCCAGCTGTTCTGTGTCTCTCGTAAGGATCGAACATGAATTCTAGCATTATAAACCATCAATGTTATAACGTTGTGTAATAAAAATGAGTTGATTGCAATTTTGTAAGTGGATTATATGACGACCTACTCAATCCTACATTTGTTCAGTGCATCTTAAAATAGAACAGTAGATACAATGACGACTTTGAAAGATGTATGAAAATACACGTAAACCAACTTTAATCTCTTTTTTTTAAGTATCATAGAATGAATCACTAGGGGTTAGGTCTTCCCTTAGCCTTTCCAATACATAGTTATATTAAACTTACTTATTCATATCTGAAGTACTTATAGTATAATGGAAAAACTCCATTAAGTTGTTGGTAATCATAACATATTATGCTTATTGTAAATCGAATCGCATTATTCAACATTTCAATAAACTTCCACGTTTTTTAACACAATGACCTTGTATCGTTCAGTGCATTTGTATTACAGTTCGTGAAGTTCAAGAGCAGTTGTTTTTCACATAAAGGAGCATATAAATTTGAACGTAGTGCAAGTTTTACAGTAAAGGCAAGTTCCGGAACTAAAGGTATATAGCAAGATGATGAAGACATATATTTTGGTTATGGAGATAAAGTACATATATTGTAGTAGTTTGCTCTGAAGTTACTGCCTAGTTATGTGTTCTTTTGTTTGTAGAGATTCTCTGAGATAACTAAGATGCGTGTATACATATTTCTGCACTCTTTGAACAAGCATATTTTTTTTGGAAAAATCTGTAATATTAGTTTGAAAATAACACGCTTCTATTACATTTTTAAAATTTCACAGCTTACGTTAAAGACGTTTAAGATAATATTTAAAATACTATATAGAATTAGATTATACTAAAGAAAGAACTTAAATACTTACTCATCTTTCTGGGCTACATAGATATTTCATATTAACAAGCATGTAATATGAATGGACTTATACTAGAAAAAGAAACAACATCTTAAAGGCATAAAAAAATTATAAGAGTTTTCAAGTAAAGCGATCCATCTTCCGTCATGGTTGAAATAGTCAGAAATGAATCTTTAACGTACCATCTAGGTTCAAAGATAAAGGTTAAATAGTCCTAATAAATATAATGCTTATGAAAAATAATAGTTTGATAAGAAATTTAAAAAGAGTTAAAAGTAATAGAATTATAACACGTTTCACTCATGCTCGTAAAATCCTGTTACCAAATTCTGCGCCCTTTATATTCTAAGCGTGTTCTTGCACTTTTTTTTTGCCCTTTTGAAAAGTAACTTCCAAATAGAAGAACTTTATTAAATTGTGAACGAAACCAATTCTTGAAAAGCACAACGTACTGCAACAGTATATTTAATTTTATTCGTTGTGATCCAAAATGGCTTAAAATAGGAAGAAAAAAAATTGGGAATTTTTGTTCTAACATTTTAATAAAGAAAACATAAGCGAAAATCTTAGCATACATAAAACAAAAAACAAAAACATTAAACGTTCACACATTTTCAACGTAATTAATCTAAGTAGTGTTCTAGAAATGACAAAACTCTAGCACAACGTTAATTATCTTTCATTACTTTCATATCGTATGTAAAGGTGTCCAAAGCAAACTCTTAATTTATTTTCCATTATTTTAATAGCCTAAAAGGTTTTGGGAATGAGATATCTCTGAACATTTATTTAACAAAGTAGTAAATAAATAAGTAATTAGAGAACAAGCTGAATGATCTCTTCCTCTGATAAATTTTGTTTCCGACCCCTCAAGATAATATCTACTTGTTGTTTTTTCTATAAAACAACGGGTGCGGCATTTGTTTGGTGGTGTATTTTAAATGTTTGATAAATTAGACATCCACACAGAAAATCTCAGGAATTCGTGATGACGTTCTAAGCATTTATGTTTAATATGCTGCTTTGAAAATATTCTTGCAAGAAATTGTTTGTTTTATGTTTTTCTGTACGCTGTTTATCCTAATTTTGTTGTCAGAGAGTAAAAATACGCATTCAGGGCCAAGATATTTTGAAATATTCAAATAACAGATATTCGCACAAGAGAAAAGAAAGAAAGAAGAATAATGACAAAAGGAAACTTAAAACACGAATGAATCAAATCAGACCTGCGATTTCTTTAAATATATAGAATTCGGATAATATATTTTGTGCACTAATCGAGTCTAAACTCAAGGCTTAACACTTAAGTATATTATAAAAGAAAATCAGTTCTTTATCTGAAGTGCATTTCCTTTGGAAGCTGCGAACAATTAGTAATGACATCTAGATGGTTAAAATCATTAACGGTACTAAATATTATCATAGAAAATACAAAATAAATGCCAATAAGTTGTACAATTCTTTGCTCTTTTTCTTTTCATAGAACCTTAAACCTTGCTTACATGTTACGGCACATTTTATCAATGTAAGATTGTGCAACGTTACTCTAAATGTCACATGTTACTCACACACAACTTAGCCATGTCGTTTGGATGTCTTTTGATTCATGTTATACATACGCATACTAATGTTCATATTGGAACTTTCTGCGAGACAAGTCATGGTTGTGAGTGTTCCTTGTAATCTTCACCGTTAAGATATTGTTTTATTACTCTTGCTTTAGGCTTGGGATAATTGTTTTGCGGAAATATGAATTTTCGCTCTATGAGTTATATTTCTAAGGGAATGATACGATGGATCAGAAACAGTCTGTACTATTCAGCAGTCAGTGTGTCATTAATTTTATGTAAATTATTGACATCTTACGCCTGAGATATAGCTCCAAACTTCTGCTGATTCCCCATCATGCTTTATTGTAAGTAAATATCATGCATTAATTATGATTCTGTTTTACGAGAAATCTACTAATTAATTAACTCTAAGATGAAATAACATTACTTTTACAGTATCGAAAATATTATTTTAATGATTAAAATGTTTCGACCAATAGTATTGGGTCATCATCTGGTAACAGGTTAAACCATTAAAAACATAATTATTTTATTGTAAAAGATGCTTTTGTTGTATTATCCTCTCTTTTATCGAACAAACTGCTGTTTATTGTTGCTAAACATTTCAAACTTAGATTCATCTTTGAAGAGCACACATCTCCAGACTTGTTTATTCCAGTGTTTACAGTCTAAAGCTAATTTCAATACTCTGATTTGGTTACCTCTTGTATTTTATACTGCTTTAGCACTTTCTTATTGGTTGTATGACATCCAATCACGTTGTAAAGTATTAAAACACGAGTATACTTGGTATATTTTTTTTAACATTTATAACCTTTTTTCATAATTATTTCCGATATGTATGTACGTTCATTTGCTTATATGTTGTGAGAAATGAAATTATTTGCTAATAACCTAGTATTTCTGTTATGTTTAATATAATATCATACTTTTGATCATGCAACTAACATCAGTATGATTTGTGAGAAAAAAAAAGTTGGTTAAATCTCCTCTGTTGGATTTTCAGAATCAACAATAAAACCTATTCAAAAAGAGCGAGCCTTTGGTGGTACCCTAAGAACGAATATCACCATAAAACTATTGACCTTCATGAAGCTTCTGATTCATTATTCTGGATATAAATGAGCTCAGAGCAAAAAATGAAGAAATAAGAAAATGATTATTACACAATCTCTCTCTCTCTCTCTCTATATATATATATATATATATATACA
>NW_013665616.1:365335-366079 GCF_000517525.1 Limulus polyphemus
CTCTCTCTCTCTCTCTCTATATATATATATATATATATATACAGCACAAAAACCTGTGTATCTGTCTGCTTGTCCGTTATCACACTACTCCTATGTTGCTGGGCAAATCTCAACCAAAATTTGTGGGATGATGGTTTGCAAGGAGGGGCATGTTAATGTGGGTTCAGAACACCCTCCACTCCTATTATTGCTGTTATTGAGCATTTATTATATTTTATGTAAGTTAACGTTAACTACATTCATAGATGGCGCCACGTCGTTACACTGAAAAAAATTCTATAACATACATACAATGTGGGGGAGGGCACACAAACGTCTTATATATCTCAGAGAGTGCGCTAGTATTTTCTGTGGAAAAGTGCAATGAAAAGAAATGGACACTCTTTTTTCAATAATACATAAACTCATCTAAAGTTTCTACTCCAACAGCCGCCAAAGGCTGATATAAAGAGCGTTTTTTGAGTTATAACAACTTTCTATTTTGGCACGTGACCTTTCAACTTCCGGCCCGTAAAACACTTCTGCAGCCAATGACCGCCTATTAAGTAATCACGTGAAACACTGTTGAAGGACATTAAAACTGGGTGTTGAAAGCGGGTAACAGGAAGCACACCTTCCGCTACCACTTTGGCCACTATCTCCTCCTATATAGTTACCCTGACCATTGCACAGTGTATACTATGTTTTAAGTATATGTATATATATATATATATTGAGCTCTTTACAACAAGAAGAAAACTATAC
>NW_013665616.1:367079-375989 GCF_000517525.1 Limulus polyphemus
CTTGACAACAAGAAGAAAACTATACATGTAGTATTTAAGATATGCCTATAATCTCTATAGTGTTTAACTTGTTCCGTATATACATATTATTTTGAAAACAAATGAAGAGCGTGCTGTTATTCATCGTTGAATTTATCGCTAACAAGTCACAGACACCTACTGTAGAATAATCCTAAGCCCAACAACTACATAGTATATATTTATACTATTAAGAAATATAAGTAAAAGCCTTTTAATTGGACAATTGGAGAAAAGAAGAATCATAAATTTTATATTCAGACAATATCATCCATCTACACATTTATTTTTTCAGGTCATAATTCGGACAAAGGACGGGTAGCTCAGCTTGTATATCATAAAACTAAAAATAATACTTAAAAATTAGAACATCTTTAAAATTGAAAAGATAAATTACTAAGATAAATAAAAGCTCAAAAATCAAGTATTAGAATTATAATAATGCTTATAAAGATTCTAATAAATCAATCATAATTTTAAACTTTGAAACAATACGATGAGTACTAAAAATTACTTCGTATTTGACAAAAAGAGTAAATAATGCTGATTAAGGCAACTGATATAAATTTAACATATTTAACGGATGAAATAGCTTCGGATTAATCATTTCAAATTTAGGAGTATTTGATTCAATATACCACGTCGATGTAGATACAATTAATGAATGTTTTGGTTACAGTATACAAATTATTTTAACTAGTTTAAGTTTGATGTATTGGTTTTAACAGCCTGTTAGGTATATATGAAATTTCATTTTTATTTTATACCAGTCACATTGATTTATGCAAACATATCTGTTATAACTAGCGCAAATGCAAAATTAGAAATATAATAGAGAGTTATTTTTCTCTCATAATCTTCTTTTACCTTTTTTACATAGTCAAAGTTTCTTTCAGGCTTTACATTTCACAACATATAACCCTTTCCGCTTTCTCGCTGGGAAAGAAAAAATTTAATAGAATTTTTGAAAGCAGCTTATGGTCAAGGAATTCAGTTTTTTCCAAAATGAAAGTGGATTACTTATAAAAGTACAAGAGAGCTTCTGTGATTCTACTTTTAGATATCTCGTAGACATCTGACGAGGAAAAGGAAAGAAATACATCTTGTAAGTAAATGGCTACGATCAATTTATCTTCAGCCGCCACAAGAGATAAGAAGTCACCTCCACCAAGGTGTTTCGAGTTCCGGCGGGGTTTGTCTTCCAGTTCTTATCGCGAATATATGAAGATATTTTCTGTTTTTCATGTCTCGCCTTGAACTACAAGTGTAGCAACAGAAAAGCCTACGTTTTCCTCTAAACTTTCATGTCAATAGAACACACTACAAAGTATACAGTTGGGTTTCTTATCAATGATGTACTTTGGGTCATCACAGAAATTAAGAGGTTTGAAAGAGAAAATCAACATAAATTAAACCTGAAAATGTAAATTAAATTTATACATACCTGTAATTACTCAGAATTTTAATAAGTAATAATAAAAAAAGCTTAAGAATAGTCTTATCGCCTATTGCTGCAAAAAAAGCAGTGTGACGAAACGTTGTTTCAAAAATGGATTTTATGAAGATGAAGAAAACGTATGATCTATTTGTTTCGATAATGCAATATCTAAGAAATAATTAAAACGTATTTGTTAGTCTTTTATTGTTACATATATCGATTATACGGCTAGAAAATGCAACGATCATTTATAAAAACATTGAATGTATGCAAACAGTTACAACGATGGTTTAATAAACTATATATATATATGTATTATAATAATAAAAAATAGCATTCTACAACATATGTCAGTGTTATATATTTCATTTATCATTTTTAATCTGTAAATTATTTTTCTCCCCAAACATACACACACACTTGTATTAAGTTTGGTATTTTTCAATAAATTTTTTGTATATATAGCTGAAGCTCTTCGAGTCTTATTTATTACGTTCTAGCAGCAAATGTGCGAATATTGCAGTCGACTTGTTGTGGAGTAATACTTATCCAATGCAAGCAACATATTTCATTGAAACATATTTATAAATCATCCCGTTCGATAGGCTAGTTTTCCTTAATAAATAACAACTCATAAATATTTATATTGATGCTTAGTGTGCCTTCCAGTTGGTTTATTTCGTGTTCAGTAATACTGAAATTATTAAATAAACGTTAGTAATTTTCTTTCTTTCCTCTTTGGTGTTTATTTGATGAGTAGATTATGCACGGTGGTATTTCATCCTGACTAACTATTTTAAATAAATAATTATGAAAATACAAACTTATTATCCCTGAAGATATTTTAAACTTTTACTGTTCTTACCAATTTTTATGACCATCAGTACTATTCAATGAACGTGTCATCTTCATGTTTTGTTGTATAATGTGTATGATAAAGGAAATCACGAGCTCAAAATTGGCGGAGATGTGTATCAAGCTGCATTTGTAATGTTTTTAAATAATGACTCTTTCTATGTTCAACAATAAACTATAGAGCGATTAGAAATCATTAGAAAAAACCTTAAAGTTACCTACTTCCTTTTAGGAAAGATGATAACACAAACAGTTTTAACACAAACAGTTTAATTTTGCCCATGTAAGGCACATTTAACATATGTTACGAAAGTTGCTTTTATTTGTCTTTTCTTAAATAATAACCTACTGTCGTTAGTGTTCTTAACTTTGAGAAATCTAGAAATTTCACACTGTAAGTAAATCTTAAATAATTTGAACTTTTAAAACTTCTTGGTTTAACAAGGAATTATGATTCTAAAGAAAATTATTACTACACAATATATACTTAGCGTTACACTTAAACAGTTAGTTATTATATACTCCTTTGTATCAGACAAGTTGACGCTGCCGCTTTGCAGTTATATACATATATGTTTATTAATATTACACAACATCGAGTTTCGAAAAGATGAAGCGTAAACCAACAGCACTTTACTCTGCATAATATTTTATATGCATATATGTATATAGCAATTTTCAAACCATAAGTCAAAATAATAAGCGTCGCTGATAAAAATTAAGTCTAATAAAACCAAAGTACAAACTATAAAGTAGGCAAGTCAAATGTATCTTAATAAAAAGATATCTGAGGAAAGAAGATATATACTCATTAGGAATATACCATTTATCAAATTTAACCTCTTAGATTGGATTTCTAATATTATTTCTCCCTAATTTGGAACTGGTAGACTAGAGAAAAAAACAGCCATCGTAAAACAGTGGGCTTTGGCCGTTATTCGTATGACGTAGTCACGGACACAAAATGCGGAGCTCGTTTTTGCGGCAACGGGGCGCGAGCCTTGAATCTTTATAGAACAACTTCGTATAGCTGCTAAGCCATACGATAAACTTTGGATGAGAAATTTTGTGTTTGACAGTATGTAGTTTTAGTTCTCCGAAATAGTTATCGTAGACATCATTAGGCATTCATAGAAAATGCAATTAGATACATTATTTCATTATGTTATGTGAGTAAATATGTTGAGAATCGTTCTATAACTGCATACTGTAGAATTTCTTGACAAATAAGTACGAATAACTAAGCTTTTAAAACACATACTACATATTCTCATTTAACTGATAATACTTATTTGTGGAGAAACATGTTTCAACAACAGTTTCGTTGAGTTTCACACAGGCGATAAACATGAAGGAGTTATCATAGAAATGAACAAGTTAGAAATAGAGGGCAGTATAAAGTAAATCGTAAAATGTAATCATAATTAAAATGAAAATTTCTAAGATTTTTTTTTATAAAGAGAATGATTAAGAATAGTCTTGTCGGTCATTGATACAGTAAGTGCAACACTAGTGGCACCGTAAACTGGATCTGGTTCAGACAGTATACAATTAAAAAATTACAGGCGTTATAAAACAATGTTCAGTAATTTCATGGCGTATTCTAAGATACACGATGTTTTTTTTTTAATTTTTTATTTGGCTTAAGACCAGAGCTAAAGGTTCATAAACACCATTTAGTTTTTATTTCGAAAACAACAACATTTGAATGGGTATTGAAGTTATATAGAACTTCCCTCAAATAATTCCTAATATCTAAACTTGTTTATATTAATTCAAAAATGATACACTTTATAGTTTTCATATTTCTAGTTTGTTTGTGTTTTAAGGGGAAGGGGTCGAAGTATTTGGGTAAAATAAGTTAATGCTTTGTCGTCCGTAAGATACATTGATTTAACAAATGGCTTTTAATTCGTAAAGGCGATTTTGCATAGTTATGTTAATTGTTTAAAGATAAGCAAGAAAAGCAAAGTACCAAAAGTAACATAATCGTTATTTATTTCTCCAATGAGAATTTAGGTGTTCTTAAGTTCTAAAAGGGTCGCTAAAATAGTGAAACGATATTCTGCTATAGTGATTGAGTTAGTTTGATTTTTAGGGAAAAATAGGTAATTATTAAACTCCAAGGTATAGGTGTAAAGATCTTTAGGTAAAAGTATTTGATATGTTGTATTAACAATACAATATTGTTAGATTGCTATAGTAAAGATATGGTAAAATAATTAACAGTAGTCAAAACAATGAATTTCTTTAAATAAACATAATTTATTGTGATTGTAAATTAGTGTTAGTGAGTGATATTGTACATAAGAAACAATTTGTACACAATTTCCAACAGTTCTGGTCTGTTTCTTTTCGTATCTTGTGATATGATCATTCTCTAAGAATACCATGGTAGACTCATATCATAAGGTAATTTTTCAGATGTAACTCAAAAAACTGTGATCATATGAAAGAGCTGTTGTTTTTCATTCAAATACTTGCATCTAACTTTACAATTTTCTTGAGGGG
This sequence comes from Limulus polyphemus, assembly GCF_000517525.1. NCBI lineage: Eukaryota > Metazoa > Arthropoda > Merostomata > Xiphosura > Limulidae > Limulus > Limulus polyphemus. The sequence continues at coordinate 371,902 of NW_013665616.1, forward strand.
TTTCAGCTGATGCTAAAATTTTGCAATATGAAACCAAACGAAAATCACATTAGATACAGTTAATTTACTCCGAATTAAACAAAGTTGAGGTTTCCATAGAAACATTCGGTCCAAATAACGTCTAGCTGACTTAATCATTCAACAATATTGCTTAATCATAAACCTGTAATGGTGTCATTTGGGGAATTACTTATCAAATTATATCGCATGACAAATACAGGAGCAGTTGACTTATTAAACCTTTTACTTTAACTTACAAAACCAAAATTCGTGTTTGAAGTTTCTTTATTAATTTATGGGTAGTATTGCTAGTTAATTTACAGTATTCATTGACATTTTTTTGCCAATTGTATACTTATTATATTCAATAGCGCCTAATTAGGCTAAAGTACATACGAAAAAAGTATCATTGAAATATGAAGGTATTTAGAGAGGACTTTTTAATATAGAAAATACTCAAAATAACAAAAATAAACTGTTTAAGAGTGCACTATGAAATACGCTGCGTGTTTATTATTATTATTTTTTTATTAACAGAGATTAATAAAATCCCAAGCTTTCTGTAACAACAGTACCAGTAGTATCTATCAGGTTTTGATTCTGTTTCAATTCATCATATAGTAACCTAAATTAATTTAGGTATGTGAATAGTCAATATTATACAGCAAACCAACTGCTTAACGATTGCATATATATATATTAAGGACTTCTTTTCTTTTTCACCAGAGATGAAATTGAAAGAGAATCTATGACGTAGAGGCCTAACACATACATATCTATATGGTGAAGTAAAATGGATTTCAAAACACCATAGATATTATATACACGTCACCATTATAACAGGCCTAATAGTATTTTTTTGGTTTGCTGACCCAAGCTGTGCTGATGATCCTTGAATAGGCAAAACTGCAGTCCTCAGCAGAGGGTACACCAATCAAAGAATACATTAGGTCTCTACGCCATACTTTCTCTTTTCAATTTCACCCCTGGTGGAAAAAAAAAGAATCTTTAACATATATATATATATATATATATACGATACCAGAAGTGTTGCACTTTTTGCACACTGAACAAGAAGATTATTCTGGATTTTTCCCGAAATTTAAAAGTAGCATCATTATGCTTTTAGAGTCATGAAAATGGCATAGCATTATCCACTGCTGTATCCTGGAGTAAATACTTCAATATGCAAAAGTATGAAAAAAAAATGCATATAATCAAAAAGAAAAATAATTCATGGCTTTTTTTAATTGTTTTAATAAAGAAAAGATCTGTATAGTTGTAAATTTCAAAAATACAAGTGTATTTGAATATTTAAGAAAAATAAGTTATTTTATTTGTATTTACGTCAAAGCTATTAGGACTATTTGCCGCCGTCCAGAATTTTAAGCTATCTATTTTATAATGCACTTACAATTTGAACTGTAAGAAATATTTTGGTCATCGCACAGGTTCAAACTTAGCTCGACAACTCTGAAATTCAAGGGTCTATCACAGAGCCAACCCACATCCAATAAATTATGGAACATGTACTTATACTATATAGCCTCCTTATGTTTTATTTAATGGTAAACAAAGTGGATTCACTTTTTTGCTACACAGTAAAAATGAGAAAATGTCCCATACTCCAGAGGCCTGATTGATTATCATTTTAGAACTTTAAATTGATTTTTGGCATAAACTTATACTTTTGGGGCCACGTATGTTGATTAATAAATATTGAGTTTCTTTTTTCAGAAAATGGACCAGAATATTTCATATTTCCAAAGTTGTCAAATATGTCACGGTCTTATTTTCATATGGTAGGTCCATACACCTGATTGCATACAACAGGACCTAGCACGTGCACTTGGCTTTTGATTATATTTTTCACACTTCTTCTAACAAGAAAGGTTCTCAGTAGTTGTGAGATGGTTTATACTCGATCATAGAGAATACTTGATAAGAAAAGGATTATTCTAGGTTCCATTGAAGTCTCTCACAGCCATCTGGATCTTTCTTCATTTATTTTACTAGTCGAAAATTGATTTTGATCTTATAGGCCACCTCTCCTATCCAACCTGTCCAAATCTCAGAAGAATCGAGAGGTATAACCGTGAATCATTAATAGCTTAACGTTTCATAATATATCATATTGAAATCTTAAAGTTTATTCCAAGAATTTGCTAATTTAATCTTAAGAACTAACCAAAGTTTACTCTTTGTTATTGTTCATTTTTGTTTATAGCATATAAGTACTTTATTAATCGAACCCAAAAGCTAATTCTATCTCCCAGTTAATTAAAATGTTAAGTTGTATTTTAGATCTGCTACAGGTGCCTTAGAATATTAATATTTATAATAAAAAAGTGACAACAACGAAATCTTGTAGCATGGAAAATACATGGAGTAGTGGACAGTGAAAATGAATTTATTTAAAAATACATAATCAAATTTCCTCCCGTGGGACAGCGGTAAGTCTTCGGATTTACAACGCTAAAATCAGGGGTTCGATTCCCCTCGGTGAACAAAGCAGATGGCCCTATTTGGTTTTGCTATAAGAAAACACATACATACATACATACATCAAAGTCATTAATATGTTAGTAATACTAGAGAGTCAAACTTGGCAGGAGTACAAAAAGAGGTCCTTAAAAACTACCAAATCGAAAAAGCCAACTTTTAGAGTGTCTAATTCTTAACTATTGTAAGATATATATTATATATATATACATGTGTGTGTTTATGTAATTAAGATTATTTTAAGAACCAAGAATTTTCATTCTAAAATAATACCGAGCTTATTTTTTTAAACAGTTAAGTAATTATTAATAAAAATACTTTAAAATAAACAAAATTAATAAAGTAATTATCTAAAACTGATTTTTTTTTCGCTTTCATCTAGAGCTAATATTTGAACTAGAGATAATATTTCTATCTCAATGCCTAAAACACTGTCTTAGTACCAAACCCAGACAGAAAAGTAATAAATGAAGTCATATTTTAAATTAACATGCATGCACAGTTTAATCGGTTAGAGGGTGTAAGTTATCACGTGTAAGAAAACAAACATCAAAAATTAAAAGTTAAAATACACTAAAATTCCGTTTTCATTGAAAAACAGGAAAAAGGTTTAGTAAAATACATAATACTATTTCTCAGTCTACGTGCCCTCGTTTTTGACAAGAATGTCTAAGCTTGCCTACCAAATGACTGAAAGTTTTATGCAGAAACAAGCAAATCATTTGAGCGTTAAACAATTGATGCGTTTTTAAGATGACTTGGAAACTGTGAAGTATCTTTCCATTCAATTTACTTTAAAATATACTTAAAGAAGAGTTTATGTTACACTGTTAAACTCCACAAGCTAGCGAAGCCATTGAACCAATAAGCCTTATATTTGCGATACAAATCACTTTAGACATTAAATCTACCATGATGCTTATCACAAATGTTAAGCACAATGTTTAGAATGGTATCAGTATACCGAAGTGAAAAACAATATCTAATGGAATCACCAGTGGATATATTCCATTATATGCGTTAATCAATCCTTAAGCTGTAATATATATATATATATGTTGATGTTTACTATAAAACACAAAAGTAATTAGAGAAAAATAATATAAAATAAGAGTAATAATATTTATCATATGTTCGTCCGGTGTTTAAAATAAAAAATAGAACTGAAGAAGTGTTAAGAAAGGTAATATATTTCTTATTTGTGGTAAAAAATCAAAAGTGCTTAAAAATGTACAAGTTACTTAGCGTTCTAAATATAAAAAATCTCTAGTATTTTTGATACCAACTGTTATTAACGTGTTAAAGAATTTTATGATATATAATACAAATTTTGTCTGTTTTACACGTAAGTTAAACATTAGATTCAAGGTTGTTGAAAAGCTGTTCTTAAACTTACAAAGGAGAAGCTCAACATATGGAGAATCTATAGAAATAGAGGCCCGGCATGGTCAGGTGGCTATGGCGCTTGACTCGCCATCTGAGGGTTGCGGGTTTGAATCCCCGTCCCACCAGACATGCTCGCCCTTTCAGCCGTGGGGGCGTTATCATGCGACGGTCAGTTCCATTATTCGTTGGTAAAAAGAGTA
>NW_013665616.1:376144-380420 GCF_000517525.1 Limulus polyphemus
ACCCAAGAGTTGGTGGTGGGTGGTGATGACTAGCTGCCTTCTCTTTCACTGCTAAATTATGGACGGCTAACGCGCGTGTAGCTTTGAGCAAAATTCAAAACAAACCAAACAGAAGATGAAAGCTATAAAAAATTCATATACCTAATTACGTATTTTGAAATGCTAAATATAGAAATAAGATGATTTATAAAACTGCTCTGAAAGTTTTATGAAACATATTAAGCGCAAAGATGCGGCGTTAAGGGTCGTAACCGTTGCAACTTTGTAAGATAAAGAAAGACATTATATTTTTAATGATTAAAATGAAGTTACGGGAATACTGAATTCAAAAAGTATGAGATAAAATTGTGCATTTTCTCTCTATGGTTGCTGTTGATGTTTAGTACTACACAGTGGGCTGTCCGCGCTTTGCCCACCGCAGGGTAGTCTAACCCCGGATTTATTTCTTTTGAGCAAGTGAAATTTCCGGTCTATACATTTGTGATGAAAAATCAAAAGTGCTTAAAAATGGTATCAGTATACCGAAGTGAAAGCAATATCTAATGGAATCACCAGTGGATATATTACATTATATGTCTGAGTGACTTGCCCCCCAGTGGCACAGCGGTATGTCTGCAGACTTATAACGCTAGAATCCGGGTTTCGATACCCGTGGTGGGCAGAGCACAGATAGCCTATTGTGTAGCTTTGTGCTTAATTACAAACTAACTAACTTAGTGACTTTTTATTAACATAAATAAAACATGTTAACAATCTGGATGTTGTGAAGATGCCTAGTATTAAGCAAAACTGAGTACATAGTAGAAATTATTATTGTACTTGAATGATAATATGAATCACATCGGGATTCTTTCTCGATGGTTTCGCGTAAGAATGAGGGTTTATAAAACTATAATTCAGTGTTCGATCCCTATGATGGGCACAACACAGATCACCTATTCTATAGTTCAGCGTTTAGCAACAAACAAATAATCACTAATATTTTCTAGGAAATTTATATGGCTAAAGTTATTTTGTGTTCATTTTTTTATTAGTATTAGTTATTTCATTGAGTTGTAGTAAGTATGAAAATTGAAAGTATACTACGTTCGAATAAGTGAGCTGATTAATTCATATTGAAAAGTCTGCCATAAGTAAACAATTCTTGCAATACATGGTTTAGTGGAACAGGTGCAATGTTTGATTTTACTGAACAATAAACAAACTAAGGTTTATCAAGCATATTATACGCGGTTTATTTTAAACATCGAAGTCTGAAAATGAATTAATAAGGTTTCTGAATAGTCAGTCAAATTATCAAATTTATTATACTAATATGTTACAAATACTGACTAATTTCACATTTAAAAAAGTACGTTCCCAGCGTAAAATGCTCCCCCCACCATAGTGGCACAGCGGTATGTCTGTGGACTTAAAACGCTAGAAATCGTGTATTAATACTCGTGGCGGGCAGAAAACAAATGGCCCACTGTGTAGCTTTTTACTTAACTTCAAACAATCAAAGCGTAAATAATAGCACACCAAATACAGATTATTACTTTCAAAATATTTTATAGTAAAAACTAATATATCTTATTAATATTATAAATTTTAATTTAATTAAATGATTGAAACAAATATATACAGGAGCAGCCAATAGGTGAATATATTGTGGCTTTAAAGTACTGTATTCGGTTAGTGTATGAAAACTATTATTTGGTATGATCTAATTTACCTTTTATTATAAACATGTATTTCCAATATGTTTATTAATTAAAAAGCTATGATAATTCCAATATCTAAACTTCTGATAAATATTTAGGACCTTTAGGACCTTTAAATAAAACTAAACACAAAAATAACATAAAGGCAGTTGGTAAATATGTTGTTATATCCTTTATTTTCTTTTGTAATTTGTAATATATATCACTTGTTATATTCTAAGTAATAACAGTTGTTAATTTATTAACTATCATAGAACATATATTATGTTTATATGTTCAAGTAGAGCATATGTGTTATGTATAAAACAATGTACTTCATAAATTATACTTTGCTTACATAAAAGGGTATATTTTACGTTTCATTAGCAAAATAATTTTTGAAGGTATCTAAAGTTTCGGTTTGATACAATATTTGAGGTTTCTTCATCTTGCTGTGGTACAGTTTATTGCTCAATAACGATAACTTCATCATAACCAAAAAGGTATGCAGGTTTGAGCTACTCAACTCAACTAATTTGATGATTAATTCAAAAATACAATGACAACAATTTTAAAGTAGGTATGTTCTGATTTTGCTAATTACAACGTTTCGACCCATAGTATCGACTCATCATCAGGTGAGAGTTATGTTCAAAAAGGCAGTTGAATTCCAAGAACGTTAGAGCCTCATGGTGGCGAGGATATGTTCGTAGACTGTGTTAGAAAAAGGCAGTTGAATTCCAAGAACGTTAGAGCCTCATGGTGGCGAGGCTAAGTTCGTAGACTGTGTTAAATTAGCTTTGTTTTGTAAAATGAGGTGAATGAAATATTAATATTCTCAAATCACATACATCCCGACATTCATTTTACAACTGAAAACGAAGAAAATTTCTCCTTAATCTTTCGAAACAAGAAAACTGTCAGAATTTGAAACTAAATTTAATAGAAAGTAACAAACTCAGAACAGTACTTTTGTTGGAAATCCGCACACTCTATACAACAGAAACTAGGAACCTTAACGTGTATTATGCTTACAATATTTAATATATGCTCAGCAAACAATTTAGATGATGAGCTACAAAGACTTTCTGAAATATTCATTCCAAAAAAATATCTATCAGGAAGATGTTAAAAATACTCGATACATCCCAAACAAAATCAACACAAAAACGTCAAACAAACAGAGAAATACAAGTCTTAAAGATGAAAACAACTTCATCTTTATCACCACTGATGTCGAACACAATAGCGAAAACCTAACTTGATTATGGAAACGACTCATGGAGAAACACAACATTGACATAAATACCATAATCATATAAAAGTCAAGTATTAAAATCAAAAACCTTATTACTAACAATTACCTCAATAACGATATAAACAAAAAGAATCACCTAAAAAATCAAATGCAATTCATGTGAACAATTTTATATCGGAGAATTATATGAGAGAATTGGAACTCAGATATACAGAACATTTTAAAGGGTCCTCACGTGATTTTGAACATATCGAAGAAATAAGAAAAAATATCAATGAAAACAATGCAGGAAATTATTTGTACAGAACCAGACATTAATAAAAGAAAATTAGCCGAAGTACTACTGATAAAGTCATCAAAACCAAAGCTAAATAGATATCCATGAACCCCTCATTATCTATATTAATACTTTATCCACCTCATTTTACTAAAGAAAGCTAGTTTAACACCACCCATAAACTTGTCCTTACCATCATGAGCTGTAAGTTTCACTGGAATTCAGCTTCCTCTTTGAATGTAATTTTTACGTGATGATGACTCGATACCATGGGTCGAAACGTTGTAGTTATTAAGATCGGGACTTGCTTACTGAAAAAGTTTCTATTACTGTATTTTCGAATTACTTATTCAGCTTAAATTCCTCACTAAAGATAATTTTTTTTAGCGAAAGTTGCACAATAGGCTATCTGCACTCTGTCTTCTGCAGGGAATCGGACCCTGGATTTTAACGATCTAAGACTGTAAGCTCATCGATGACTCACCGATGGATCAGTTTGATGATAGAGAATATTATCTAAATGCGTTTTATTTATATTCAGTTGTAAATTGTAATTTGGTGTAGATTTTCTGTTCACACACACACACATTTATAGTTTTTCTTAACGCCCACGGCGGCTCAGCGGTAACCTTGAAGGCTTATTACGCTGAAATTCGGGGCTAGGTCCTTGTAACTGGCACAGCGTATATAGCCTACTGTGAAGCTTTGCGCTTAAAAAAACAAATAAATAAATTTTCATAGTGATATTAGGGCTTGAAGTTATCTAAGTTCTGGCTCCATCCAGAACATCATTCTCCTTTAGTGTGTAGTGTTACAATAGTAATATGATACACATTGATTGATAATTAGCAACAAATCCCACACAATGACCAGCTAAGAACAACAGCAATATCAGCCCTAATCAGTCCAGTAAGTTTCTCGTATTACAACATATACACTCGTAAAGCAAAAGCAATTCCGATACTAGATCGAAGTGGACAGCTACATAGGTCCAATACACTCGGCTACATAGGTCCAATACACTCGGCTACATAGGTCCAATACACTCGGCTACATAGG
>NW_013665616.1:381246-391660 GCF_000517525.1 Limulus polyphemus
ATAGGTCCAATACACTTGGCTACATAGGTCCAATACATTCGGCTACATAGGTCCAATACACTCGGCTACATAGGTCCAATACACTCGGCTACATAGGTCCAATACACTCGGCTACATAGGTCCAATACACTTGGCTACATAGGTCCAATACATTCGGCTACATAGGTCCAATACACTCGGCTACATAGGTCCAATACACTTGGCTACATAGATCCAATACACTCAGCTACATATGTCCAATACACTCAGCTACATAGGTCCAATACATTCGGCTACATAGGTCCAATACACTCGGCTACATAGGTCCAATATACTCGGCTACATAGGTCCAATACACTCGGCTACATAGGTCCAATACACTCGCTTTTCTGAAAGAGTAGAGATGTGTGTGTGGAGTTTTTCGTATCCGAAGACGTATAAAACGCATTGAAATAGCATTCTTTATAATCGATCTGGTTTGGCTGAAGAAAGATTATTTAGCTCGAAGCTGCATTTACCGAATTGTCTAGGTCTGGAATTTGATTTCCAATGTGATCAGTAATTGAAAATTCAATTACGGCAACTCGTGCAATAAATTTAAAATTTCAAAATAGGATCAACGTCTGAAATGCACTATAAAAATTTCACTTGGCCAACGGTCGCAATTAAAAGATTACATGTTTCGGTAGCTTTACGGTACCATCATTAGGAGTAAAAATATACTTGACAAGCAGGTAATTTTATAGAGAAAAGGCTTAACTGATCATAACCTTTGAAGGCGGTATGAGTATTACACAAAAGAGGCCAATATATATTTCTAAATTAATAGAATCAGTTGTCTACTAATCTGAAAAACGAATTGAATTATATATAAATCGTTGCTAATGATAGATGATAGAGGTTATAATGTTGACATCACTGAACGTATAATAAAAAAAAATGTGTACTCAATTTTTGTTAAACAATGTATTAGATTAAACATGGTCTATGATCATAAAATAAACACTACAGTACTATTATCATATATACAAGGTGTAACTAACCAAATCATCAGTATATTCAGTAAAACATAATTTTATTCCTATTTTTATACTATTTAACGGAATTAAAGCAATATTTCCTGGTATTAAAAGTAAAAAGACATTTTAGATAAAAAAAATGTATATATAAAATTAGGTGTGAACGCAATAAAAATATAAAGTAAAGAACAACTTTTCAAAACAGGAAGTAAATGTAGGGATGCCTAATATCAATCACTCAAAAGCAACGCAAACAATATAGTTTGATATTATGTAGGGATTATGCAAATACCACCCATACTATCTTGTTTGCATTGTTTTTGAAAGAATGATATTAGCCATCCCTACATTTACTTCCTTTTTTGAACAGTTTTTTCTTTACTTGTTTGCTTGTTTTTTGAAATGCAGTGTTTCAATAGACATAGGAAGGTTGTATTTACTATCCGAGCCATCCCTACATAGACAGTGCCACTGCTTGCCTGATAACCAAGTTCTAAATCCAATGAGGTTTCAACTATAATATTTATTGTTTATCTATTATTTACTGGTAATTCCCATTTCACCCTCTACTTAAACTTTTGAAAGGAACGCCAAATATCTGTAAGAAAGCTACTTTCCTGGGGTAATGATAACATCGTTTACACTATAATTATGATTTTTTTATTAGTACAAGTTAATAATACTTTCATAGCTTACAATGAGTTAGACTTTTCTCTATAAAGCTATCCGCTTGTTATGTAGGGTTTTACTACTTATGGTAGTAGCTTGAAGCTACATTAATTTTAATTTTAGCCGTTGGCCAAATAAAATTTGTATTGTGCATTTTAAACTTTGATCTAATCCTCGATTTTAAAATGATCAGTAATTATAACATCGTCATAGCACTTATTATAACATTCAGTTATCTTATTAATAAAAAGTATATATTTAAGTTTAATAGTATGTATTTAAGTTTAAGTTTAAGAGTCGTCACTATTCTCTCTCCGGCAAATGATTCAATAATATTTTCCTTCTTATTTGAATGCAAGATTAAATGAGTAATTATCCTCCTTAATAGTAACTTGTGTAACTAAGCTTGCTTTTTAACCCTCGTAGCAACCTTCAATTCCTTCTTTGATTGTATACACTATTGCTATTAATAGCTGAAACATCGCTTGTAATCTAAACAGTTATTTTACTTTCATAACACATTATTTTAATGCTTATTTACGCATCCATACTGCGTGTATATTATGTGGAGGATAAAATATTGAATATGTATCAGTGACTATCACATTTCATAAACATCCACCACATATGCATTAGACTGCATTAGTGATATTTCAAAATTTATGTTATATTTGTTTTTGTTTTTTTCTGATATTCGCACAAATTTACACTACAGGTATCTGCGCAAGTCTTCCCTAATTTTGAGCTGAAAACCTAGAGGGAAGAAAGTTAGTTAATAGCACCCACCACCAACTCTTCAATTATTTTAATTAAACATCGGAATTTGAAATTAACTTTATATATCTCACGAACCCAAGGTGCGAAGCGTGATTTGACCCTCAAATTCACAGTTCGGAAAACCATGTTCGGCCTATGGTATTTTAAAAGATACCTGAAGTCAAACTCAATATTAACATTATTGTTTGTCTTCTACCGACTTTTTGTGAAACCTTTTAACACTTTTTGTGTAAATAGTAACGTATACGTAATTGCACAACTATTTATGTATCCAAAACAACTCTGAGTTAAAATTCAATTTCCCTTCTGGCATCATAAAAAACACAAGTCTCTTGTAAAAACAACCCATATATACAGAGTTTGAGTACGTTATCATAAAACGATTTTAGAGCGTTACCACGTCGTTACAGTTTATATCGTCACGACTGGTCAAACCATATCTGACAACTGTGTGGTTTGACTGAACGGATATGTCGTGGAAGTAGCTTATGTATAATTGATTTGTAACACTATTACAGGGCGAAATCCTTCTTGATTATATTGCGTACTGTTGCCTGGGATACGTGGATGGCTTTTATCTCTGACGTTTGTGTGTTTGTAGATTCTTATTCGTTACAAGACGCCCAACTTTGCTCCAGAGACACAAGTTGGTCCATATTTCTTTATTTTTTCAATTCCAAGTACAGGAGAAATCCCCGTCTTGGAAATTCTAAATCCTCGATCTGAAGATATCTTTATGATCTGAAGGTATGAATATTTTGCATCTAAAATGGCCGAAATCCACGGTTGAAGTTGTCGCGTGAGAAGCTGAATTGTTTTATTCCAATTTAGAACATCTTCAGTTTTGCTACTCCTCATTTTGTAGACATTGGGATTTTATAAGACATATAAATTTTGAGCTTGAGATAATTGACTTTCTCAGATTAAAAGTCTTGTTTTTATTTTTGTATCCGGTATTACATCAAGGGTAAACTCTTAAGAGATGCTCATCTGCCAATACCAAATGGGTCGTTTTTCCAACATGGTATTTCTATAGCTATTAAATTTGAGTTAACAATCTTTCAGCATGTCGTCTTTGGCTTGTAGTACGATTTAGAAGTTTATCATTTAATTTTTATCTAGGATAAAAACATTCTATATCAGGAGTTCCCAAACTTTCCAGTATAAGGCCTCCAGAACATTCCATATCATTACTGAGGTCTTAACCTAATATATCTGTACTTACTGGACACGTTAACAGTATTGTTTATTTTGTGTATTTATATACTTGTTCTATATACCAATTCAAACTTAGTGACACATCCTGGCTTTTCTTTAGGTCGTATCATAGCAACAGGACGAATATTTTTCATCCATCCAAAGACCGACTGTATCTTCTCAAAGCCAAAGTAATAAAAAACTATCGAACTTACTAGTCCAATGTCATTTGTTTTGGAAACTGATCTTAATTTTTTGTTCATGATCTTCATCTAGCTAGAGTAGCATACTATCCACCTTTTTATGCGTAGTAAGTTTACGCTCAGTGTTCATCCTTAGCATCTTTTCTATTCAATTAGCATCTCTTAAAACAACTTCTGTTTTCGGTGGACCGTTAAGTTTATTTGGAGCAACAACACTTCTGAACGGGATTCTGGGTATTCTTCTATTAACATTAATTTTGGTCAGTGCGTATTCTTATTTAGTGTTCTATTTATATTTTTGCAGCAATAGTAACTGTTAATCAAATGGTGCAAGAAATTCACAAATAGGTTTTTCACTTGGAGAATAGTGTTCAGGAATTATTTGATTATGTATTGTAAAACTGTTTGGAAAATCATGTACAGTTTCTTTATGTTTGATTCACTTATATGTTGTTTAAGTTACATATCTTGATACATAACAATTTCTAATGACAAGAATGAGCTTCAACGTTTTCCTTCATATTTGAAACTCATCATAATTAACAGTTTGCATCCGTTAACTATCTAACCTTATCTGTAGAGGATACTTCTCGATTTTGAAAAATATAACTGGTCAGAAATGGTATTCATTAATTCATTATCTTCAAAGGAAGTTTCGATATATATAGTGACCATTTTATCAGAAAGTCAGCAGTCACAATTTATCTCAACTGACTTTCGCTCTTTAGGTTTATTAAGCTAATTCATTTTCTAAAAGAACATTATTAGTACAACCACTCTTGTTCTAGCAGATCTTCAAATTTTCTTCTAAATTTTATTTTAGGGCTTTTCGATTGCTGAAATCAGTGATGACAACTTTATTCTGATTATCTTGGATGAGGCTGGTGTTTTATCATAGAATACTGCTCTTTAGCAGTTCAACATAATACCGTGTGATTGATTTACGTTTTAGTTGTGATCAGCTTTCCTTGCGATATGGATTAATCGTCCGATTTTTACTATCTTCTCCAGACGATATGCTGAAATCAGCAGTGTTAATCATTCTCCAATTTTGGACATGTGTTTGAGATTTGTCAGCAAACTGATAGACTGAAGAGTAAGTTCAATAGATTCTTTTGAAAGTAGTTGTTCTGGTTTTCTTCACCTTTGAATAGCAGTAACAAACTAGTTAAGATTGAACAAGTAAGTTGTCTCTCTGGTACCCCTGTATGCACAAGAACCAAGACAGGAATATATCTTTTATCCCTACAAAGTATTGATAACGTAATTGTTTTTCCTTTTAAATTTCTAAGACATATGTGAAAATTTCTACTGAAGAGTTATTCCAAAATGATTAGAAAAAATAGACACTAACGCATTACAATTTTTCCAACTTTCTGGTTGCAGATTGCTGCGTTTTGATCTTCTTATACTTTTAAAATTATAACTTGTCAGCTATTATAATAATTCTTTTGGAAAATAATTCACACGATACATTCTCAACCTAGTCTTTTGGAACTTGTATTTGGGCCCGACCGCGAATTACTTAATGCTAATTACAGTCATAGAGATGCTGTTTGATATGACTGTGTGATTCCTTTAGTGCTAGAATTCATAACATTGGTTACCGGAGAAGTTTCTTTGGTAAAAAACTGGTACAAATACAGAGGCTGCATCAACTTTCAACAAGAATAATAGCTGACAGAAATCAAGGTGTTTTTAGTTTTAAACTAAGTAGTATATCCTGAAAACTCTCCGAACCTATACTCCAGAATCTTTATCGGGCTTTATACAGTAAGGTTAAATTTGGATTTCATAGCTCGATTATTTTCAAATTCCCGTTTGTATTAATTTGTTTGTTTGTTATGGATTTCGCGCAAAGCTCCTCGAGGGCTATCTGCGCTAGCTGTCCCTAATTTAGCAGAGTAAGACTAGAGGGAAGGCAGCTAGTCAGCACCACCCAATGCCAACTCTTAGGCTACTCTTTTACCAACGAATAGTGGGATTGACCGTCACATTATAACGCCCCCCCACGGCTGAAAGGGCGAGTATGTTTGGTGTGAGGGAGATTCAAACACGCGACCCACAGATTGCGAGTCGAGCGCCATAACCACCTGGCGATGCCGGGCCCCGTTTGTATTAGAACAGTCTTTCCATTTGTAATTTAACGAATTTGATATCAGTAGCTTGAACAGAACTCTGTACAACAAACTTATTGAACATCTTAAGTTTGTTTAATTTTTGATGTTGTTTTTCTTTGTCTCTGCTGATCTTGTCTTCAATTCATTTATAAAGTACTATCAGAATATTACATTTTAGTGAAATGTGTTCATTTTGGTGTGACTTCTCATATCTTAAGGTAGTTGTTATGTAGCGATTATAGGATCTATAAGCATCTATAGGATCTGTGAAGCGCAAATCTACCCAATGAGCTATCTGTGTTGTGCCCAACACGAGTATCAAAACCCGGTTTTTAGCGGTATGAGCCCTCAGACTTACCGCTGCGCCACTTGGGGTGGGGTTTGCAACGACTATAGGTATAACAGAGGTCGCTTTATTAGAGAAATAGTCCAAACAGTGCAGATACTGTTAATCAACAGTTCCTGAATACAACAAAAACATCAAATTTGTTTCTAGGATTAAAAAGGGTTATCTATTGACAAAATAATTACGAAACATAAAATGCCAGGCATGAAAGCAAACAAATTTAACTAAATTTCTTAAAATTTTCCACTTAAGTTTTGAAGACTGGCTTTCACAGCTTGATTAACATTTTTGATTAAATTCTACTTGAAAAAGATTAAGTTCACACAAAAACTTCAAATGAGGATGTTTACCGACTAACATTTCTTAATTAGAAATAAGACACAATCAGAAAGTTTAAACAGAAAATAAACACTAACATTTTATAAAGACGTAATTAAAACAACCATAATTTGGTTTGTTATTGAAACAAAATACTGTAATCGAATATTCTGTATGTCATATACCACAGAGTATTGTGATGTACAAAAAAAAGTAACTCCGATTATATTATGAAATTTTATGAAAACAACATTAGTAAATTTAGATAAAGTTCGTTAAAGTTCCCCATATTTTACAAAATTTGAACTGTAAATATAACTATAGATCAATATTTTCATATATATTGAAATAAGTATCAGTAATCCGTAAAATATATATATTCACCGAAAATAAAGTTTACTGCATGAAATTTAATCATTCATAATGTTAGTAATAATAAATTGAGGGAAGAGTTTTGTGCAAAAATATCGGATCCAACTTATTAAAAGTGTATAGAAAACCTTTACTTGCTTGAACTTTAAATCTTCTGCACATGTGATCAGCTGGCGTTTCTCACGTGTAAGAGATATATTCACGTAGCGTACTTAAGTAAATCATTAGAATTTGTAGCCGTATACAAAACTTCACACGACACCTTGATACATGACACAAAACTTTCTGAAATCACGAATTACATATCGCTAACAAGATACGTTTAAAACCTACAAGGAACTGAGTGATTTTTGTAATTTAATTCTCAATATATTTTCAAAACAGAAAAGTGAATAGTTTTTTTTTTTACTGTGATTATTTCCCGAAAAAGGGACCAAAGGCCGCTGGGGGAGGTCACTTCTTTTAACTACTTACACCAATATACACTAATGTGTTGTCTGTCAGCTAGTCAGTAGACACTAAAATGACGCTACATAAGGGATGCTTAACGTTGCATTTTGTACTTTAGTAACGTCAGCAATACGTGCGCATACCATGAATCACGAGAAGAATTATACACTCTGTAAGCTACAACACAGTTTGACATATGAACTTCAAACGCAAAAATTAAAATTTTCTTACTCTCAATTTTGGTTTTATTTACTCTTGAAACATAACACTTTTGAGAAGTACATCTAGTATATATATATATATATATATAAATGTGATATGTTGAATTTTATCTATTCTGTGACACATACGTATCTAAACTGAAACAGAAACTTTCTAACAAGAACTCAGTTTGACATAATTACATAGTTAGTAAAAGATTTAGTATGTCATATATAAATTCGTTCATAAAATAGTTCATAAAGTATTTTTTGCTATTTGAAAGAAGAACGGATTTTGAAAAAAAAGAAACAGATCAAATTATATCATGTATTATGTGATAAGCAGTATGTACACTTATCTTACTTAGAGATTCATGCATATATATATTTATCAACTAAAAGGTTATATATAAACATACATTATAATAAGGTGATATATTGCATGTGCAACAAATATGTTTTCATATGACTTAATTTGTGTGTAAACAAGAAAAATTTTAATAAAAATATTATTTGTATCTGGGTGATTATTACATTATATTTTAATTCTGAATAATCAGCATCCTTGTTCCCTCTCTAAACTTTTTTTCAATGTTTTAAACACAAATTTCCACACTTTATTCAATATTTATTTATGAAATACACACCTGAACTTTGCAAGAGGTTTTAAATTGAAATTAAAATGAGTTGAATAATATATTTTCAAGACATAGTGTTAATGTAAAAACTATCTGATAGTACTGACATAAAAACAAAACATAGATTACAGCTTATTTACCTCCCAGTGACACGGCGGTATGTCTGCGGACTTACAACGCTAAAATGCGGGTTTCGATACCCGTGGTGGCAGAGCACAGATAACTCAATGTGTAGTTTTGTACTTAATTACAAACATACAAACAACTCTATTTCGTGTTTGTCATGTTCTAAATATCTCGATCTTTTGTCAGTACAATCAAGGAAAAGTAAAACAGTTTTGTTATAGAATTTGTTCGAATCTCGAAGAATAGCAGGGAACATTAAAATTGTGGTTCATCACAAACACAAGTCATACTTTAGTTCAAACTAATAGCTAAATATAAGACATAATTTCTTCAAAATATGACTAACTGGATTAAGATAACCTTTCTGCAGATGGGTAGACTGAAGCAACTGGAGCAAAATGTTTTCTCAAGGACAGAACAATACTTGCGAGCAAGCGAGTAAAAAAACAAACACTAGTTCTAGGGTCCCCATAGAAGTACGTAATGCTTCACATCTTACAAATGACAAATAAATTGAATAAAAAATATTAAAGTTTATAACTTTAACTAAATAAAATTCATTGTTATAAATAGGATATGAGGAATACGCTTATCCTCAAGCTGTTATAAACACCAGTCAACAGAAGTCTGATATCAATAATATTATAATTTAACCTTAAACTTACATTCCACTATAATTAAGCTTGATGATCCAGTAAAATACTTTTATTATTAAGACGATTCCGAACCACATACAAAATTATAAAATATCTGAGAAATGCTACGCAAAACATGGAAGATCGGTTTTTAGAACGTTCAGATATCAACTTAAATATGTATTGCATATATAGGATTGTTTCGGTTTTATGGATATAATGTAAATAACTCTTCCAGTTATTTAAGTATTCCTATCATCTGTGACATTTCCTTTCGTGTCCAGCTCTACATCCACAATGAATATAAGAAGCTATTCAAGTTATGGCATTCTGAAAGTCCGCTAAGAACTTCCTGATAGTGGATAGTTACATCAACTATCTTTCTAAGGAATGTTCCGCATATTTCACCATGCTAAGCATGTGAAAATAAGGAGCTTGTTATGCAAGGTGCTAAAGAAAACCAAATTTAATGAAATTTGTGACGTAAGGAAAGAAAAGGACACTATTTGTTTGAGACATCATTGGCCCAAAACCAACCGAACGTACTTCAGTAAGTGAATAGTTTTCTCAAGTAATTAGATAGTGGTTCATTCTCAAATGGAAGCTGCAGAAAAACAAAAATACCAAATCTTCTTCTAGTCTTACCAAATCATCATTACAGTTCCCTGTGTAAAGTTTTTTTCTTTACGAGTGTGTAGATCCAGCGAAGCAAAGCGTCCATTCATATCTACCAATATGTAGTCGCAAAATTGCGTTAGGTGATAAGCAACGTACGCATCTGTGTTATTTCATATAAGAACATACACTATATACCACCAACAGACTTCTGTGTGTTTGTTCTGTACGTCGATGTGTCCGAGATGTTGAGATCGGTAAGAAAACGTTGAAATGATTCGATTAATAGTATCTTTCATGAATGTTCTTCTGCTTGTTGTACAAAGGCTTAGAAAGAAAGGTTGGGTAAAAGAGGTGAAGCCGTTATCAAATGTTACAGAACAGAGATCAAGCAAAAATAACATTGAAATATCCATTTTTTTTACAACCGAAAACATGTAACCAAAGCCTGATATATATCCACGAATGATATCGTATTTATAGCACATATTCATTAATTAAAGAAATAATGATAGGTTAATACCAGAAAAAGGTTATTCCACTGACATAATGCGAAAGCATAATGGCTATTTATAAATGAGGGTGATATATCTTATTAAATATTTTTTTTTATCAATATATTATATAATAAAAACTAATGTGACTAAAGAGGTATGGCAAATTTATCGACATGCAAAGGTATCTTGAAATTATAATAGCTTCTTGGGAGTTTGTATTTCTGATTAATTATTTTTGTTGGAAATAGGTTTA
>NW_013665616.1:392593-407299 GCF_000517525.1 Limulus polyphemus
ATATATTATAATTAAAGGAGCAGTCCCATGCTGGGACAGCGGTAAGTCTACGGCTTATAACGCTACAATCCGGGGTTCGATTCCCCGAGGAGGACACAGCAGATAGCCCAATGTGGCATTGCTTTAAAACAACCAAACCCATATTTAGACAAACAAACGAACAATAAAAAAATTATTATTGTTGCCTCCAGTGGCACAGCGACATGTCTGCTGACTTGTAATGTTAGAAACCGTGTTTCGATACTCGTGGTGGGCACAGTACAGATAGCCCATTGTGTAGCTTTGTGCTTAATTACAATCAAATAAAGGAGCAAGCTTGAATGTAATTCGTAAACAAGAACAGAACAAGCATGATATTAAGATTCTCCAAAAATAAATAGGAATGAAATAAAATGTACGATATATTTAGTAAAGAAAATACTGCAAGAATATAAAAACTAAAAATCTGCTTGGCTTTAACCATTTAGTTCAGTGAGTCGTCACCAGAGCGAACAAATTTACTCAAAAAATAAATAGGAATGAAATAGAATGTACGATATATTTAGTAAAGAAAATACTGCAAGAATATAAAAACTAAAAATCTGCTCGGCTTTAACCATTTAGTTCAGTGAGTCGTCACCAGAGCGAACAAATTTAACAGAGCATGCTACGCTTAAGAGGCTTAACTGATTGAACCATAAGCTCGTGTTTTGTTTCAGAATATTTCGCGTAATAAACTACACGAGTACTACCTGTTCATAGCCGTCTCTAATTTAATACTGATAGACTAGAGGGAAGGTAGCTAGTCAACAGCACCTAACGCCAATCTTGAGGCTACTTTTGTCTGATTGAATAGTGAGATCTGACAATTATTCTTATGTTTTACAAATGGTCCCAAAGTGCGGAACGCGTTTTTGCGGCAACTGAACGCACTCTCGAATTCATGCTAACCACAAGGCACAAACCAAACCAAAACTGGATTAAGACTTTCAAACAAAGAATGAAAACAATGTTGGTCACTATTTTTGAACAAAGGAAACACTATTGTTTGACAGAATATAATTAGTTCTTTTAGAGTTCTTTTCATCTCTACTAAACCACCACGAACATAGTTCGAAAAATCTCGAAAATTGAAACGGTTACTTACTCTTGTTTTGTCCTGCCAGCTATTTTACGCTCTAATTACTTCTCGCAGGAAGAGCGCGTGAAAAGAAAACGTGTACTAGCAAACGTCATATAGAAACAACAATACTACGTAATCTCCAGCTCTTATCATGATACCGTCTTTCCTGTGTTACTGAAATAAGAAAACGATTGGAACTAACAAAAGAAAAAAACAATTGACGATGAAAACGATTGGAACTAACAAGAGAAAAACAAATGACTATTTTCTCTAATGTACGTGATAAAAAAGGCAATTATGTAAACGCAAACAAGAATATACATATATGCAGTATAGTTATATATTTAGGTCAAGACGCTTCTAAGATTTAAGTTTTTAAAACCGTGTAATTACAGGCCGAGAGTTTTCGAAGATGTCCTACTTTGTTCCAGAATGTTCTTGACGGTTCCTGATTAAACGCGAAGGGTAACGCTGGAGTCAAAGTACCTGTTCGACTGTTCCAAATAATTTGAAAAAAATTGTTTAAATGAAATAAACCCAAGAAGTGAAAATCAAATCCTTCCTTAGTTTTGCCCCCCCCCCCGGTTGATAAGATTATAACGTAATGGATCCGTGTCTTGGTGGTACCACAAGGAGGAGACATTCTATAATATTTTATTGTTATTATTATCATTACTTTTTAGGTAATGCTTCAGTTATTTTATGTTATTCGAAAATGTTCTTCTGAGATAGATAAACGTCTGGAGTGTGGATAATTTCACTCCGTTCTGCACAGGCCCCGGCATGGTCAGGCTGTTAGGTTGCTCGACTCGCAATCTGCGGGTCGCAGGTTCGAATCCCCATCACATCAAACATGCTCGCCCTTTCAGCCGTGGGGGCGTTATAATGTGACGGTCAATCCCACTATTCGTTGGTAAAAGAATAGCCCAAGAGTTGGCGGTGGGTGGTGATGACTTCCCTCTAGTCTTACACTTCAAAATTAGGGACGGCTAGCGCAGATAGCCCTCGTGTAGCTTTGCGCGAAATTCAAAACAAACCAAACGTACTGAATTACTTGTAAGTATAATTAAAACGTTATTTTCAAATAATAAAACAAAAATCACATTTATCATTTATTTTTTTACCACTAATTAATAAGAGAACTTTATCCAGGATGGTCTAAAATTAAAAGGTTAACACCAGGATTTTGCGTGCGTGTGGTTATTAATAAGAATTACAGAGAAAGAAAGAGTAAATTAAAATACGTGTGGTTAGTTCATTTTTTTCCAATATTATGGGGCCGGGCGTAACTGCCTTCCCTCTAGTCTTACACTGCTAAATTAGGGACGACTAGCACAGATAGCCCTCGTGTAGCTTTGCGCGAAATTCAAAGTTATTTTGCAAGACAGTATATCTTGCCAACCGATATTAACCAGAATTCACCGCCGTGACCATGTTACTTGGGCAAGACAGCACGCCAACTTACAGTTAAAACATTGGCGACATATCATCTTTTCAGATGAGTCCTGTCTCCGGCTTGTTAAAGCTGATGGTAGAATTCGTGTTCGTTGTTTGACTGGTGAACAGATGAGGGAAGACATTCTTTCCCACAGGGAATACTCAGGAGGTAGTGTGGTACATTTTTGGGCAGCTATTTATCATGGTAGAAAAACTGCTCTTCATATCCTCCAGGGAAAAGTCAATGGCTCCTCCTGCAGGCATCACATGGGTACGATATTTGTGCCATATACTAGGGCAAAGTTTGACAATAACTTTGTGTTCAAGAATGACAATGCTACTGCCCGCAGTGCGAGTATTGTACAGGATTATCTCGACAAAGAAGACGTTACAAGATTGTCATGGCCAGCAAAGTCTCCAGATTGTAATCCCATTGAAAATTGTTGGGCAGAACTGAGCCAGAGAATTTCTCACCCCGACCCTTAACTAGCCACTGTAGCTGAGTTGCATCGCCTTCTAGTGACAAGTTGGGATGAAATCACGGTGGATTACATCAATAACCTCATCAACAGCATGCCAAGTCGCCATGCGGAGATTATTATAATACAAGGAAGATCAACCAAGTACTGAATTTTCAATATGAACTGATATAAGGTTATAGAGGCTGTTTATAATAATTTGATGATATATATTTTGTCATTATATATGTTTTGGTAAGGTTTTGTTGTGATAGGTGTAATACTGAATTACACATCCTTCTACAGGTGTCTGATAAACTTGTTTGCTGTTATAACAAATCGTTTGTGATGTTCATAGAACCTGTCTCATTATAAAAATTACATATGTAGATGTTTAATATAACATGCATTTCTCAGTTTGACATCGCTAAGTTTATTTGTATTCCATCTTAATAATAATTATGTTATTTGTTTCAAGATATGCAAACATTTTGGCCAAGACTGTATATTCCTATTCTCGTATTATAGCTACATAAAGAAAAATAATAATTAATCTGCTACTCTTCTTTGTGTGTGTATTTCTGATGTTACTTGCATATGAGATGCTTTATCAGCTTTGCATATGCTATATTCTATATTATATACAATTAAATGTTAATTAACAGCTGCTTTATCAAAGAAACTTATGGAAAATTAATTTGATAAACGCCATTAAAATGCTGAAAATAAATAAACACAACTCTTAGATTCGAAGAGAGTTTGGCAAGGAAAAACTCGCTATCAGTTAAAACAAAAAGAACAAAGATAAAAATGATCGATTGCCGCCATTTGAATGAATCAGAAAAACTTCACTGAAAGCTTGGGGACCTAGGATACGACTAAGCAGTTATCGCTTAAGTTTAAAAGAAAATAAAGGTGGGATATATAATTATTTGATGGGTTCATGCATTCAAAATGTAGACCTATGGGAACACTGTTGCCGACAGGAATCTTCTGATTGCTTGAAGATTCATTATTCTTTTGAGCTTGCCATATTGAGTATAATTTTATCTTCAAAAAGAGAATATTTTTGCTTTTCAAAGATTGTAGCGTTGAATAAGTTTATATTTAAATATATGCTTTGTGTTTCGTATTATTCAAAACATAATTGAATCTGTGTTTAGAAAACAACAAGAAAAGAAAGACACACACACACACACACACTTATGTATATATATAAATATAGCGTCGTCGCGAGTAATAACGGGGGTTTGAAAAAAATAACATATTTTCCACAAATATTATCGTGCATAAGTCAATAATAGGTAAACTGCAGCAGTGAAGCTAACGTCCAGAAAAAGCTTGTGGGTAGAAATCCTCTTGATCCGAGCTGTGCCTATATAGTATATGCGTGCAATATAATGCCCTTCTTACAACATAGAGTGACATATTTACACATGCTAAACCGCCAGCATGGCACAGTCTGTTATATGTCAGACTGTATGCAATTAGTCCATGAAACGCAAAGACACAAGTAACACATGTTTATATTGTGTAATCGACATTCTTACGAATCGTTATTGAATACTTGTAGGTAAAAGTCGATTTATCTTAATTTTTAACATTTTATAAATATATTCATCCTTCAATCCAAAGTGTTATTTTAAAGAAAAAATAATAGTTATTGTTACATACATGTAAATTAAGAGTAAGTGGTGCTACAAATTATTAACTTTTCAAAATAATAAAATACTTTAACGAATTTTTATTTTAATATATAGGTTGTTGTTGTTTGTAGTTGAGCCCAAAGCTACACAAAGGGCTATCTGTGCTCTGCCCACCACGGGTATCGAAACCCGGTTTCTAACGTTGTAAGTCCGCAGGCATACCGCTGTGCCACTGGGGGGCTTAATATATAGGGAATTCTAGAGTCGCGTGCACTTCAGAAATATAAACTTAATGTGACAGAATTTCTTGTAATATTTATAAATAAAACAGCATTTCATAAATGGTGATATGAATTTAAACTTAGCTGTCGGTGAAACAGAAAAAAAAAAGATGTTGCTTCTCAATTTCTATATATATACATTGCAGTCGTATATCAAAGATGGTATTTACACGACATATAATATATTTCGTGAAATTTTATGCATCCAGTGCATCGTACCAAATTCTATATAAATCTTGGTGCTTCGTTACAGATAAAACTTTAAATAATTTTAGATATCGGGGTCGTATGGAACATACGGTTGAAAACATAATCTACTCAGAGTTTCACTCCCAATTATCTCTGTACTTTTAAATGCAAAACTACACATTGCATATCAATCAAGCTCCCTAGAGTAAATCTTTCTTTTTTTATATTTACCGATATAACATTTTTTTTTCTTTATCCTTCTAATGAATATCTCGAGCCAAACTAACAAACAGGCATAAAATAAACCGACCATAACCATCAACACGCAAAGTAATCAAGTGATTTGATCAATGAATTTCGCTTCGAAAGGTGGTTTCTAGCCTAACTACAACACTTATTGTATTAGTATGATGGCTGTTTCGATCTTTAGGTGCCGGTGTTTCCACGGCGTACTGAGGGATGTCGTCTTTCGAATTATTTTTCAATTAAGTTAGTAGGTAGAGAAGGGTCGGTTATGAAACCTTTTTTTACCAATGTCAAAGTTCACCATAAGTAAGCGAAAACAGCTAAGATACACAAGTAGCACACCCTCTGAAATACGTATTTACCGTTGCTGAAGAACACTTATTAATGTAACATACGTAAACCAATCAATACTATTAATTTTCTGTCAAAGCAGTCTAGCTACATAGATCAGTACTGAAAACATACACTTAGTAATACATAGCTAATAAGTATAATGTTCAAACTGTATTACATATAATGACTTAGCATGCATTGCTTGATAAGTTGGGACTCTCGATGTTAACGGCATTTTCAGATGTGTTATGTCACATGTGTGCATATTTTTTCATACACAAAAATTTTATCCTATTAATATATATATATATATATATATTCTACATAAAAATGAACAGTGAAAAATAATTAAAACAGCCCCCTAGTGGTACAAGAGTATGTCTGCGGACTTACAACGTTAGAAACTGGGTTTCGATACCCCTGGTGGACAGAGCACAGATAGCCCTTTGTGTAGCTTTGGGCTCAACTACAAACAAAAATAATTAAAGACAAGCATTTTATGCAACGTTAATAAAAGCTAAATCTGAGAAGATCACTATGGTAGAAAACGGATTCATGTTTATATTCACATTTTATGTTCTTATAAAACACATTACATAGTACGAATTTGAAATATTGTGTGACGGTAAACCACTAGATTCAACAGTTGTTTAAGCCCTACCTTCAACATCTTTTTTAATTCAAATATTACATCTTCTTTGTAATAACAGAAAGAAATGTTTTCAGTATGAAATGTATTCATTGCTACTTTCCATAATTAAAGAACATTACCCGTTATAATGTAGCTATATATACATACATACATGTATGAAATTGTTTGTTTGTTTGTTTGTAGTTAAGCACAAAGTCCGGAGTCATTAATTTTTTTTCGACTGCATCTACAACAATTAAAACTTTTTTTCTGGTTGTTGGCAAGAACAAGTACAACAATCGTGTAGAATTTTTTAAAACCAGATATAAAAAAAATGCACTCTCGTATTGCTATAGCTGAGCTCACATAAAGAAAAACCTTTATTACTTTATAACGCAGTACTCTGAAAAACTTTGATAATAACGATAACATTAGTGTTACCTGTCTTGATAAATGTTCAAAGGTCGTGATCCTTCACAAATCCGACTATACTAAAAATGCTTTGTGCATCAACTGACAACTCTAAAATCGTATTTATTGACAGATACAGGTTAAAGCTTGCAATAAAACAGGGGAGAAGATACAGTGCACCTTATTCAGTCAAAAAAATCACGTTAAAATTGATGATCTCACGTTCCAAGAATTATACTCTTTTGGATCCATTCCAGGCCTAATGTATGTTTTACCTAAGGTACACAAAAATAACTTACTCCTCGGACCCATCTTATGTAGTATCGGTACGATTTATTTAAAAAAATACAAACTTTCTAGTCCTTGTTTTAGATTATTTTATTGCTAATGAATCCACAATGAAAGTTTCTTTTCGTTTTGCTCAAGAATTCCACTATTTATTAGTATTTATCTTGTAGAAACCATTGAAATATGTTTTAGTTATCTCTCTAACAACGACCTTAAAATTGTTTTTGACCTACAGGAACTTGAACAGCTACTTAACC
Source organism: Limulus polyphemus (assembly GCF_000517525.1). Classification (NCBI taxonomy): domain Eukaryota; kingdom Metazoa; phylum Arthropoda; class Merostomata; order Xiphosura; family Limulidae; genus Limulus; species Limulus polyphemus. The sequence continues at coordinate 399,873 of NW_013665616.1, forward strand.
TAGCTCTTAGAAACAATTACTTTGTGTTTAAAGGTTAAATTCACGACCAAATAGATGACGTTACAATGGACCCATCTATAGGCCCAATCCTAACCACTCTTTTCCTGAATAATTTGAGCGACTACGGATGGACAGATGCACAGCATAGTTTAAGCCAGCTTTTCATAGAAGATATACAGATGACACATTTTTACTTCTCGTCAATAACGAACATATATTTCATCTGAAATACTTAAACACCCAATATCCTACTGTAAAATTCACTTGCGAAAATGAAAATAACAATAGCTTATCATTCCTGGACATTCTTATTAGTCGTAGGGATAATAAATTCACAACATCTGTCTAGCGTAAAGAGTCCTCTGGTGGCTTAGTGGTGACTTACGAACTTATAACGCTAAAAACTGGGGTTCGATCCCCCCCGCGGACAGAGCGCAGATAGCCCATTATGTGGCATTGAGCTAAAACAACAATAACTATAAGCAAATTTTATTGGTTTATATAACGTAACCTTCTTCTGAATTTCTCTCCATACATTCTGAAACTTTCTTTCATACAAAATAACTTAATCAACAAAGGACATCCTTACATTTTCCGAAAAAAACGTTAACAAACAAGTTTCTAGCCAATAAAATAACATCCACAACCCCTATTTTGACTTCACCAAATGTCATTCTAGCTAACTCCATACAGTCAAAATAGGGCTTTGTAGCTTGAGTAAATAATGTCTACAGTATCTCCAGTCTTGTATGCTTACCTTGTTTATTATCATTATTTGCAAGTTTTTAAATACCCAATTTTTATTTATCTTATGTCTCCAAACTTAAGCTTGTTTGTTTAGTTTTTGCGACTGCATTTTCATTTTAAGCTAGCTATCTTGTTTCTGTATTTTGTTTTTCTATTCCTATTCCACTTTTTAAGTGACCAATTTCTAATAAACTTGTTTCTTTTTATGTGCATCATGGACATAAATGTGTATAATATCAATACTGTCCTATTTGAAACAGTTTAGTTTAATGAAATAAGTAATTGGTGTTTGAGGCTCTTTCGGGATGAATATGATAAACTTTGGATTGGCTTCTAGCAGAGTGGATGGATGTTGCTTCTGATATCATTGCCACAATGTTATCTTTGATAGTGGTACTGCATGTATGATCACTATGATACATGGTTATTAACATATCACATGTTATGTATATGCTTGTAAAATATATATTGCTAGCATACTTATATTCTGTAGTTACACGAGGAGTTTGTAAACACCGGTTTCGAAGGACTAATGAACTATACTGGAATGGTGCATGGACTGGAATTTGTAATCGCATGTATTTTATACATGCATACACATATTTATAAACATGCAGGCTTTATAGTTGGCCCGGCATGGCCAGGTGGTTAGGGCACTCGACTCGCAATCTGCGGGTCGCGGGTTCGAATCCCTGTCACACCAAACATGCTCGCCCTTTCAGCCGTGGGGGCGTTATAATGTGACGGTCAATCCTACTATTCGTGGGTAAAAGAGTAGCCCAAGAGTTGGTGGTGGGTGGTAATGACTATTACACAGTTACCGGCATGTTTAAAACTATCCTTGGTACACAGTTACTGGCATGTTTAAAACTATCCTTGGTACACAGTTACCGGCAAGTTTAAAACTATCCTTGGTACACAGTTACTGGCATGTTTAAACTATCTTTGGTACACAGTTACTGGCATGTTTAAACTATCCTTGGTACACAGTTACCGGCATGTTTAAAACTATCCTTGGTACACAGTTACTGGCATGTTTAAACTATCCTTGGTACACAGTTACTGGCATGTTTAAAACTATCCTTGGTACACATGTTTCTAGCGTTGTAGTACATTCTTCGCTTAGGATGCTGTGTGAACCACAAATCTTTAGAAGGAAATAACTATAGCTGTATTAGTTAATACTATATTTAAAACTATCCTTGGTACACAGTTACCGGCATGTTTAAAACTATCCTTGGTACAAAAGCATTGTTCACATGTTATAATACAAATAGGAAAAAGACACCATTAACGCAATATAAAACCACTATAAAGTCTTACAGCATAAGTTCAGACTCATATTACACATTACCCCTTCACAATCCTCGGGTAGTTGTGCATGGTGGCAATGATACTCCTTGGAACTAGAAAAGGATACGTATCGTTCATGTAGGAAATAGATCTAATCAATACCGTATAAGATCACCCTATATAATATCATATAATAACACTAGCCTAATAAACCCAAGTATCTCAAAACTAAATCTTATTTTCAAAACAAAAACCAGACAAGCTGAGACTAGTCCATTAACTAGAAGTTTGTCTCTTTCCTGGCCCAATAAGGCAAAAGAAGGCATTAAATTAACAAATAAATAGAGCTATAATAGCCACTGAATTGTTAAGCAGTGTTGCTGAACCAACCTCCTAAAGCAATATCACACTAACTATATGTTATCACGCAACTAACAATCACTATAAGGACTGAATATTTTATGCATTCTAGAGATCAAGGCCAAGAACATTTTTCAATAACTGGTAATCTTGTTTTAAATTCTTCTTCGGATAAAAAACTTACACTGGAAAACAAGATCATTTCATAAAAAAACTAGCTTAACTTTAATGTTTATTATAAAGCAACCTACATATATTTATAAATTCAGAAATTTTAAATCCATTAACTCTAGTACTTTCGATCAATAAAATGCATTATATAGATAATTATAACATCTTCAAGGAAATTATAAAGGTCCGTGTAGAAGATAAACCAAAAATTAAAAGTCAATGTCATGCATTTTAACAAATAAGGTAACACTAATCATATCATAAGCAAATAAAATCTCTAAATTAACATAATAAACAGAAGATTCAATCACATCAGTTTGTTCAATTAACACATAATTTGAATGCATTATATTAATATTTTGTTTCATCTCACATTTATTCAGAAATAACATCAATAACCCTCTATTGCACATTGTAGCGTATAGGTTACACATATATCTTTGTTACTTAATACCCATACTAATGCTTCAGTTCTGTAGTTGAATACTCATACTTCCAGGTAACAAACAGTCTGAATAAAAATCATGAAACTATTTCTGTTGGTTGCTCAATTGAGAAACGTTACTTCTAGGTAACGCAACTATTTATAACCTACCAACATATATCTCACAAAATATTTTTTTGCAATATAGACATATTTAATTCAGAAATTTAGTAAGAGGCTTTTTTTCAGCGTATTTTCATAAAGCGTGCAATAGAATATAATATGTCTGAGAAACAATTGTACATTCCTCGTTTGTTTGAAGTTAAGCACAAAGCTACACAATGGGCTATCTGTGCCCTGCCCACCACGGGTATCGAAACCCGGTTTCAAGCGTTGTAGTACATTCTTCGCTTAGGATGCTGTGTGAACCACCAATCTTTAGAAGGAAATAACTATAGCTGTATTAGTTAACACTAAAGAAATAAGGTATTTGTAACATGTCTCGGGGTTCTTACTGTTGTTACCCGCCTTTAGGGTTATATATGTTTTTGTTGTTTCATGCAATTGTTATGAATCTGATGATAATGATGTTTTATTTTTATAATGTAGTATCCAGATCTGACGAGCAAAGCGAGGTGGAGCTGTGTATAAAAATTGATGTACAGGCGTTCTTCACATATGCGTTATACATATTAAGCCATACCTGTGCGGTAGCTATCTAATATCAAAGAAAATTTCTGTCTCTCTGTGGACTCATTTCCTGCTAAATGAGTTGATCGATCCAGACCAAACTTGGCATGCTAACAAAAACAAACCAAATTATTATTAAACTTTCCCATATATTAAAAAATAAAAATATTATTTAGAATAATTCCTATATCGTTACTGCAGCAGTTATTGTAAATAGTTGGATTTCAACAAAACTCACACCACAACACAATTCTACAAGCCAAAGATTATAAATAAAATTCTCAACATATTGGCTCGTTTCCCATAATAACCAAAATATATAATAATAAAATACTCAGTTACAATGCGGATAATAAAGATATTGTTGCTATTTAAGTTTTCTGCTCTTTTCTGATTAACACCATTTGACTTCCAGTTTATGCTGGGGTTAAATTAAGCGCTTCAGCCTGAACTAGAGAAGTATTTCATGATTAAAATATTTTAGGATATTTCTTACTTCTTGGTGTAGAATATAGTTTTCCGTAGAAACAAAATTTAAGATTATGATTAAATTTATGCATTAAATGTAACAACTTCAGACAGTAGAAATATTAACCACATCTCTACTGTGAAATCGGCTGCTTTGAATACGAAGTGACGCAATTGCCTTGTCATTTTTGCCAAGTTTCTCGACTCGACTTCTATACCTCCCAATTTCTCACTCACTTCCCTGGTATTAAAATGATTTTTTGAAGAATGTACGCTGCTCTAAATCCTCGCAGAAAATTTGCACATTTTTCAATAGAAAAAAATACAGAGGTGTGCAGGCTCGTTAAAATAACCTGTAAAACTTTAAAAAAAAAGAAAAGAAAGCCCATTATGGACTGAAAGTTCACTTATACTTGTAGACTTTCACCGGATTTGTCGGGCTTACACTAAGGGCAGAGCTGGGTATTCAAGTTGCCGCTGAAAAAATTAGTCAAAATGCACATCTACTTAATTTATAATGTATTTACATAATCATCACTACTTTACAATATTATTATTTACCACACAACTATAGTTAATGTTGTTTTTTGGCTTGATTATTTTAAACGAATTTAAAATCATTAAATGTATGGATAAACTGTACATCTACTAGTTCATTTGGACTGTTAAAAACTTTTGATAGAAGCGTAATAAGTAACGTTATAATCGAACTGTAGTACTTGTTTTATATTTGTATCATACTAATTTTCATTCATATGTGAAAAACAAGAAACAGTCTATATTTTCCTTATCGAAAATAGAGTTAATTAGCAAATATTACTAAGACTGATATATTAAATTTAATGGAGTAGGATTAAATGCACAAGACAGAGAAATTACCATGGCCTCCTGTAAGTGATATATTTATTTATTTATATTGATTAATGTTTTTAAAGCGATCACATTCACATTACAGGTCTCTTTTTCACATTGAATACTTCCCGGGTCTTCTCGTCAATATATTTTTAATTAGACAACTCGTAACAAAAAAGTGCATTGGTTGGTGTTACAATATGAGAACAAAATACATTAATCATCCATATCGCAGACTGTTGAGTTTGACATGGGAATGTTTCTATCAGCATGCACACAGATAGATGTCATTGCACCGTTTGTTATCTCCTGGCGTACAATTGGTAAGTGTGACTAACACTAGCATTTATTAAACTCTTTTAAAATATTTTAGCAGAAATCCTTTAACGATAAATATTCATGTTTTTTGGGGTTTTTTTTGCTTAACGATACGCTAACGACTACTTTATTTTCAGATAACACATTAAGCATAGTACTGCTATAAAAAAAACAACCATATTACAGATTTTTGGAGAAATTCAAATATAATTATTTTTTTTGCTGTAACACAGTTATGTGAGTTTAATCCAAAAGTAATGAGACTTTTAAATATAAAACGTATTTTAATTTGTAGTGCGTTCGTTTTATTATTGTATATATTTGTAAGAAGATCAGATGTGGGTAAAAGCTAAAATATAGATTTATATTTGCCTAAATATATTATAAATCAATTTTAACCATACTGTCAGGAAACGCAACATAATCTAGTATACAGCACAAATATATAATGTATTTCACGATGAAATGGCCCATGTTATGTAATAAAGTTTCTTAAAGCGTAAGACATACTCTCGAGCTTACATGGAATATTAGTATCAGTTTAAATGGAATCCTTTATACCCTAATAATCTCTTAAAAGACTATAAAAATGAATTTATAAGATAGTAACTAAGATAAATAAGAATATTATACTAGTTATTAATTTGTGCTATAAATACTACATATCATACATAAATAGAAGAGACAGGCAAAGAAAAGGCTGAATAGGTATACTATCTCTCGTTTATATGAAACTTTTGCACTTAATGGTGGAAAATAGTGATATAAAGCACATATAATCAGGTTTAAAGAAAAAATATTCATAAGGTGTTAACCTTTTAATTATAAGACAGACATAAAGTATAAAAACTACAGTTTTGCCCAGAATATTTGCATACTTTTCTATATATATATATGATATTGTCTACATGCATGGAGTAGTTATTGAGTAAATGCCCGAGTCGTAACAGAGAAGGTAGTGTATGATCGGACAAACATGTACGAATTGTTATTCTGGTCTTTATAAGCTGTTTTGAGCATTTGTTTGTCAAAACTCACATATACATTTGTTTTGTATAAAAAGGGTGTGCTTTTGGTATAAGTCTTTTTTGAAACAGATCAACGCTTTGTTCAAACAATTTCTCTGTACTTGGTGTAGAGTCATACCTCGTCACGTGCCAGAAGTTATAGAGCGTCAAATTGTTCGACTGTCCAGAAATGGTATGAAACAAACGAACATTGCCAGAACAGCAGAGTATCCCCAATGTACTGCATCCATAACCTGGAAACGTCATCGGACTACAAGAAACGTTGTTCTAAGAAAGCCTACTGGTAAACTCCGAAAAATCACTGCCCGAGATGACTTTGTTTTGATTAGGTTAACAAGTCAAGGTCGAAAGAAGTCTTGAAACACCTTACGACAAGAATGGCATGAATACATTCATTTCAGGGTATCCAGAAGAACAGTGAATAGGAGAGTTACCTAACAACAAAACTATCCTTGATACACAGTTACGAGCATGTTTAAAACTATCCTTGATACACAGTTACGGCATGTTTAAAACTATCCTTGATACACAGTTACGGCATGTTTAAAACTATCCTTGATACACAGTTACGGCATGTTTAAAACTATCCTTGATACACAGTTACCGGCATGTTTAAAACTGTCCTTGGTACACAGTTACTGGCATGTTTAAACTATCCTTGGAAACATGCCAGTAACTGCAGCAGCAGAACGGAAACAACAGTGTGATTCGGTGTTAGCTCCTGGATCCCTTACTCCTTACTGAATCTGTGTTGCAAGTGTACTGATTCTTCACCTGTGTTTGGTAGATACATGTGAAACAGGGTTGCCCCCAAGCTTCTTGGGTGTTACTTGCGTAAATTCACGTTTATATCTTTTGTGGTTTTCTACAACTGGCATAATTCTAATAATTATTATTATTTCCTGTTTTCCTTGCACGATGTTTCAGGTGTATTAAAACCTCACTTTACTTATACTATTAGCTAAGATGTAAAGTCGGTACTTTAATTTATACTAAGTAGGAAGGTATAGTGTAATACACATACATATATATATATATATATATACATTAAACCTATTTACCAACAAAATAATTAA
>NW_013665616.1:408299-435606 GCF_000517525.1 Limulus polyphemus
GCTTTTATAGTTTGTTTGTTTTAAGTGGTAAAGCCGTATATATAGATAGCTACATGAATTTTTTCAAGTTTTATAGATGCGTGCACACGTATTCAATGCAAATATAAGAAAATGTGTCATATTATAATAGCATATGTACACAAATAAATATTTTTTTATATTTCTTATAGTTGTTATATTTCCCCCTTCCTCTTCCTCCTCTCCGCTGGCTATAGTTACTGGTCACTGTTTTGGTGAAGCTCGACAGATTTTCTCTTGGAGTGGTATTCTGCACACTCCATAAAGTCGGAAACGTGTTAATTAATTATCAGTTGATTATACTAATATATCTCCCTCCTTCCATTTCTGAAGGAGTTTGAGTCGTGACACTTCTACGTCCATTTTGCACTGTGTTGACCCTAAACTCTGGTGGGCCGTCGCTGCTGCATACTTTATCTGAAACTAATTATTTTCTAAATAGAATATATAGCTACAAAATTTATTTCTAACTTTCGCCTACAATCACCATTTTTGCGCCATCTCCTGCTAGCACAATTTTTGCCTCTCCTTATAGTCAGCTTCAAAGATGGCTACTCTATATGTAGTATCTGTAAAATTTGCAATTAAGAAGTGTGGGCTATAATTCGGCAATTAGGATAGACAATCCCCGTAATTGCCTATGCGATGTTCAAACTAAGCTCCATTGTATCTTTTAAACTACGGCTTTAAGATATATGATGTGCGTGACTAGCTGATACGATGCATTATGATATACTGTAGCTATTGAATATTTGATCACATTAGTTCGAAATATAAAAATTTAATTTCTAGCTGGAGATTATCAGGGAGATTTGTTTTAGAATATAGTGAGGATTTATAGTTTCTGTGTAAATACATTTTCTATATATAATGCATAGCAATGGGCATATATATGCCTAGAGTAAGATAGAAACTTCTAAGAATGTGTGTAATGTAATTTAATATTATGTGTACTGTTTTTTTACCCTTTATTTTATATATAATATAGGGGTTGGTTCACTATAGACACCGATTGTATAGTGTACAAAGCATTGAATAAGTAAATGTTACAGTCATTTAATATTCGTCTATTGTTGGCTGAAAATTTCTGTTTCACCCTTTTCCTAAACTTCTTAGAAGAACACCAGATATTTGTAAAAAAAAAATAACTAGAAGGGGTAATGATAACATCGTTTACACTGAAATTGTGATTTTTGTTTTAGCTTATGAAAAATATAGAAATAATTTAAAAAATACCCTACGCAATGCGCAATGAACCTCTTAGTATTGTTATAATACTCGTGCCCGTTTTTGCTTTAGGCAGGCGGAACAATAATAATTATAAAGAAAAATGGCGATCCTTATTATGAACCATTATTATGGTTCATGATATTTAAATAATTATTTTATTTCGGAATATGTGACCTCATCTTTTTTTTCCTCTAAGTTTTCCTATTAGAGAAGCAATATATTAATATATATAATCTCGATGTTAAACAATGATATATATATAAGTGTGTAAATTTTATAAGATGGGATATGCTATACATATGCACTTCTAAATAAATACAGGGAAGAAAACTAGAACTTTACACTGAAAGATCAATACATATCATTCAAAGACATATATTTTACGATATCTCAAATTAAATCTACTATATTTCATAAAAACGACAAGGTTTGAGCTCTAGTATATTTTTTTGATTTCCAATAATATCGTATAATAAAGAAATGCAACATTTTAAACCTCTCATAAGCCTCATAAATCAGAAGTGATATCATTAAGTTAAGATTTATAAGTCAATACATAAAAACCTTTCTTTTGGGTTTAACGCCACTCACTGATCATCGTGAATAGCTCAATGTTTCTGACAGCAAAAAGTTTCTTTACAAATTCACAGTAAAGTAAATATATTTTGCAAGAGTAACCTATTTAAACAATAGTACCTAACCTTTTCTAATAGATTGTTTGAAGCTTATGTTTTTTTATGTTTGATGTTCGTCCTCAAGACGTGTATACGTATAGGACAAGCTCGCATGTGATGAAATTGAGCTAATATATTAACTCACTACAATATGTTAGAATTCCCAGGGGAACTAACTCTCTTTGATTCACATATTACCATAACCGTACATTTTGAACCTGCGCCCATATTGGTCACATTTGCGATTTATAGCAATAGCTTAACAAGACATTATTCACAATAAATATACTACCTAAAATACTAATAAATCTGGCGTTATTTAAACATTTTAATGTGTTCTTCTGTTTGGCAAAAACGTTATAAATACGCCATTTTGTTAATGAACAAAACCTACTATCTTTTTTTAAGCATTTGGTCAAATTTAGAAGCAAAACATTTAGTTATAGACGTAGAAGTTTCATACGTTACAATCTTATTATTATCTTTTATCATAATATATCATGAATAAAAAATAATGTTTTCGAATTAAACATTTTAAGAACATAGAGTGTTTAATAAATCACATCACAGTTTTTACACTACTCTCTTAATACTATTTTATTGATGTCATAACTATTATTCAGTGGATATCTGACTTTGAGGTATCATAAACAATAAAAAACTTTGAAAAATTTATGTTGTAAACAGCTTTACGCTGGAAATGTTTTGTAAGTAATTAATGTGAGCGTCTCATTTTCAGGTTATACGCTATTAACAACAATTACAAATGCAAGGTGTAACGGTTATTCTTGTTAGTGCATGAGTTGACTTAGAAGTATTTACCAAGTTGGCAATAAGTTATTTACAGAAAACCTAAAAATGAAAACATTAAAAGATAAACAAAGTCTACAGGGTAAAAATATATGGGTTGTAATTAGTAAAGACAGAGAGAGTTCCGAGATGTGTGTTCAAAGAACATTTCAAATTTTTTATCAGTAAAGTTAAAGGAATTGTTTTTTTAGCACAAAACTACACAATGGGCTATCTGCGCTCTGTTCATCGCTGGGAATCAAATCTCGAATTTTAGAATTGTAAGTCCGTAAACTTATTGCTGACTAAGAAGGAAACTAATAAGCATCTGTAATGTTTCTTCTGTTTAGATCAGTTTCACTTTGTAGAATTTCAGTGTTGTTTTCGTATTTGGAGTGTTTGGTATCTGTTAAATGTTCAAAAAACATAGGATGATTCTATGACATTGTTTTCTGATCCATATGCTCAGTTTTCTTACAGTCTCATTTGAATAAGGCGAGCGTGGCTCTGTGACGGACTATATCTGGAGGTCAATGTTTCAGGTCCTGTTGAAAAATCTCTTACTTAATGAGAATAACAAAACGTTATATACTTTAACCTATTTAACATAATGTTGAAATCATGATCTCATTCCATAGCTTCTCAAATCAATATATGTTCAAACATTTGAGATTAAAGAGCTTAAAGAGCCAATAATAGATAGTTGAACATAATATATTGTTAATCATAAAGAGAGTTATACATAATATGACACAAAAATACAGAGGATAAAACCAACTTAATTCGAAAGAAAACAAAGTGATTTAGCTAAGGGTTTCACAGAAAAATGTTTCACTCATTTCAGTGAAATCATTAACAATTAGGTGTTAAAACAAGACCAAAAACTCAGGCAAGAATTATCAGCCACACTTTAAATCATAAAATGCCCAAAGAATAACCATATGCAAATTGAGGATTGATTACGACTGACCTTCTTGTCAATTATCTCTCAACAACTATATAAAAAAAAATATGTCTCTGCTATTTTTGTACTGGTATGACTACATGACATTCCAGCATTACACGTGGGCTAACATGTCAATAAGAAGCAACTGTTAAACTTAACGAAGATATCTTAATGTTTAAACTAAGCCATGTGGCGTTTTCATCTTAAACAAGGCTTCTGTGTTTTCTAGTTGTGCGGAATAGGTTAGTTGGCATAGAGCTTGGAAACATAGTTCTTGTCATAACTTATAATGCTCAGGCTGTTGTACATCAAAGTGCTGTGTATATACATACCTAAGACCAGACCTAAACTTAATGACTATTTTCATCTTTAGTTCAGTATGATTGAATAGGCTGTTAGAGGAGTATTGTTAAAAATTAACATTCGTTTTACACCTACAGACAGATCACGTACAAAAACGATCATGATAATGAAAACACAACAGGACAAGCGTTGGATTAATAACCAAGCATTTATTTGTAATAAACTTATATGTGTCAACGACGTCCATTACTTAGTTTGAAACAATTTATCGTGTTATACCTTGAGCACAGAAAGTAGTAATGTATATATTAAAACGACTTCCACCTTGGTAAAGCAACTGTACTATAAACATATTTTTCCGCAACTCTTTAAATAGACAACACAGACATCGTGTCTATGTATATTATATTTCTGGATAACTTTTATGGAAACAAATTTTGTAACATTTATATATCTGTTTTGATGCAATATATTTTTACCTCTATGTTTATATGTAAAACCTATATTTCATAAATGCAATATGTATACGACATAAGAACTTACTTCTTAAACATAAAAAAAAAACATATGAACAGAACACGAACTTAATCAAATTATCCAAAATAACGAAAACATTAAGTAACTTGTAATGAAACATTTAGGTGTCGATTTTCTAAAACATGAAATATCTGTAAATAATAATAACCTACGAAACTGAATAGACATTCAGTCACCAACAGTATCCTTTCAATGTTACTGTATCAAGAAAAATACATTAAAATTATTTTGTTGCTCTATTCTCCGAATGTGACATCCACATGTGGTTCTGAACCCAATTTTGGGAGAAATGAAATTTTGCTGCTCCCAGTATAACGTTAGAACCGGGTTTCGATACCCGTGGTAGGCAGATCACAGATAGCCCATTGTGTAGCTTTGTGCTTAACTTCAAACAAACAAATTGAAATTTTGTGAGATAACTTGGAAGCAGTAGTTTCTTTATTACAATTAGTGTTTTATTGTGACACAACGATTTGCTAAAGCACTCAGCAGCAAACTTTTGGCCAAATTTAACTATAGACTCTGAAGAAGTAAATGGGCAGTTAAAACATTATGAAAGTATATTTAGAGATATTCGCTTTTCTGAAGTTCTTTTCTTCAATACATGTCTGATAAACTTTGAAGTTATCTTTCCATATAGCTATTATATCCATTACTATACAATAGATAACTTGTCATATAAAGTCTAAACGTTAATTTACAACGTGATAAACAAAAATTAAAGTAATATTCAAGTGGCTTAGTTACACTTTCCTTTTGTAATATACAATTTACAATAAGAACGGTAGAAAATAAGCATGACACAGATGTTTGGCAAAATCCGTATTTTTCACAAGATTTATTATTATTATTTTTATTAAATAGAATTAGTATTTCCAATATGACCTATATCTTGTTTAGGGTATTAGCGAAAGATTCAGATAAGAAACACTTAGGGCTCAGATCTAACTGACCTTAATTTCGACCTACGAACTAAGTGTCCACCAGTGACACAGTTGTATGGCTGCGGACTTACATTGCTAGAAACCGGGTTTCGATACCCGTGGTGAGCAGAGCACAGAAAGCCCAATGTGTAGCTTTGTGCTTAACTTCAAAACAAACAAACGAAGTGGAGGATATCGAATCAGCATTTTCGCTACCACATAGGTTTTCTCCAGCTCTTCCTACTTAGTAACATAACTGATTGTCACTCTGTAACGTGCGCGTAGACTAAAGTATGAAACATGTTCTGTACCATCAATCTTAGACCTTGCAATCTACAAGTTAGTATGCTAACTATCGGACGACGGACGCCCAGATGTTTTCGTCAAGAAGACCATTATATATTTTATTTTGTGATTTTAAGATAAAATATAACTAAATTTTCTCTCTAATTATAAGAAGCTTGTTAATATGTTTACATTTATTCATCTAAACCTTTACATTTTTATGGCATAGATATCTGCTTTCTGCTTGTTCATAATAAACTGATATTGGTGCTCCCCAGTGGCACAGCGGTATGTCTGCGGACTTATACCGCTATAAACCGGGTTTCAATACCCCTGGTGAGCAGAGCACAGATTGCCATTTCTGTAGCTTGGTGCTTAATAATAAACAACTGATATTGGTTGATACTTGTGGAAATTAATCATCACCTCATCTGGTCACAATGTTAACTAAAAACTTTAGAGTTATATTTGATCAGTTTATAGATCAACTCAAAGTTCAAATAACTCTGTTTGATTCTTCCTTGTAATAAACCGATACAGGCTGATATTTGTGGAAACTATTATAATTCTTTCACGATGTTATTTTAAAACTTAGTAATGATGTTTGATTTAGTTTATAGATCAATTCAAAGACAAAATAGCTCTCTGAGTTAATATTCCTTATAATAAACCGAGATTGGATGAAATTTCTTGGAGCTGATCATAATCAGTTCACGATGTTATTTTAAAACTTAGGAATGATGTTTGATTTAGTTTATAGATCAATTCAAAGACAAAATAGCTCTCTGATTTAATATTCCTTATAATAAACCGAAATTGGTTGATATTTCTTGGAGCTGATCATAATCAGTTCACGATGTTATTTTAAAACTTTGGAATGATAATTGATTTAGTTTATAGATCAATTCAAAGACAAAATAGCTCTCTGATTTAATATTCCTTATAATAAACCGAGATTGGATGATATTTCTTGGAGCTGATCATAATCAGTTCACGATGTTACCTATAAACGTTTAAATAAAAATAAAACGTTATCACGATTGAAAAGTGACAGTATGTTAAACTATATCAATATACAACCTAATCTTTCTTATACTTGGAATTTTCTCTTCACCAAGTAATGTCGTCTTACGATACACAAGTAAAATCCATTAAGAACCCAAGGAGCTATGAGATGCTTAATTGGAGCTCAGCTTAATCCTTTTAGAGCTGCGATGTTTTCCTCTTGGTTATTAGAGTTGTCTATCGGCTAGAAATAAAAAAATCCCAAAACCCAGCCGGTAAAGAGATTTCTTGACACAAGAAATCTATACGAGTTGAAAAAAAATTCTCAATAAAACCTAGCAAAATGTCTTTACATCATATTATAATTTATAGAGCATTTTCAATTAAAAAAACAACAACCTTGAGATAAGTGTCAGCATTATTTAAGAATTTTAAATTCTTAAATAATATTTTATAATTCCTAACTTTTTACTTGGTTCTCAAAAACTATAAAATTAAGGAATTGCAAAGTTTTCTGTATAAAAGAATATATATTTGCTTTATTCAGAAACCACAAAAGTGTGTCGATGAAAGGAGTTACCAAGTAATCATGAAAGCTGTTTATGTCTTTAGTTTTAATTGAAGGGTAAGAGGTATAGTGCCCCCCCTCCCCAGTGGCACAGCGGTATGTCTGCGGACTTATACCGCTAGAAACCGTGTTTCGATACCCGTGGTGGTGTAGCTTTGTACTTAATAACAAACAACAAGAGCTATATTAAAATATATAGTCAAACAGTAAATATAAAACGTAACACTGACAGTTATGCTACATAAATTTGGAAACTTTATGCGCCTAGCCAACTCTCACATTTGTTTCTTATTTATCACTATAAGGTGTCATCACTGGCTCCCAACATAAAGTGGGATTTGCTGGTGATAGTAAACGGATCACTGTGATAAAAAAAAAATATGTTGCCAGCAAACGTGCGACATTAGAGAATTCCAATATCACAACTTTTAAGACTAGTACCATTGTTTTAGTTCTTCCTTTTCCAACGTTCCTTACAATTATGCGGCTAACTCTCACATTTGTTTAGGTTGCAAACAAGAATAGAGGTACTCTATGCTTTATGAGAAATAAGACTAGTACCATTGTTTTAGTTGTTCCTTTTCCAACGTTCCTTACAATGATGCGCAAACAAGAATAGAGGTACTCTATGCTTTATGAGGAATCTCTCACATTTGTTTAGGTTTTGGCCGCATCATTGTAAGGAACGTTGGAAAAGGAACAACTAAAACAATGGTACTAGTCTTATTCCCCATAAAGCATAGAGTACCTCTGTTCTTGTTTCCAACCTAAACAACAGGTCAATAAGAACAATTGACTGCCTGTCATCAAAGAAATCGATTATTCAAATCAGAATGTCAAACTATATTATTGAAAATACCAGAAATACCATCTACTTAGAAAATATTAAGGATTTATAGTGTAACGCAAGAATAATTTAGTATACATAAAAGTTTAAAGAGATAATAATACACTAGAAGCTTAATAGATTTCGGAAATGATAACAAACAACGTGAAAGACCTGCAGTTAATGGAAAACGAATATGTTTTGCTGAAAATTGGGTATTCCTACTTTGAGAGGGTTCTCAAAAGTAAAATATGGCAATTAGTCCTGCAAAAGGAATCAGGAGTATCAAAGACTTGTAAACATTTTCTACATCAATAAATACATACACTAAAAGTTTGTACTTATTGAAGAATAAAATCTAAACAACATTTAACTATATAACCCCAAAAATCACATAATATTAGCAAGTTCATAATAGTGAGGGAATAATTAATATTATCTTCTGATTAAAGCAAGCTACCTATGTAGATCAGAACTAAACAGAACTAGGTATATATATACCTAGTACTGTATTATGCATAATGCATTCTAACAAACAAAATGTACGTAATCTGAGCAAAACAGTTAGAAGGAAAAGGGCCAGCCATATAAGTATGTGACTTATAAAAGGGACCTATTTATATAAAAGGGCCAACTCTATAACGGTGTAAAAATTATTAAATTAAACAAGTAAAAGTGGGAAACTTATCCTCCTTTTTATTGCAACTATTGCAAGCAGCAACATGAATAAAAAAGGACGAAAATTAAGTCAGCGAAACTATCTTGATTTTATGTTACAAAATCCATCAGAAGAAAACGAACATTATGTATTAAAGCAATAACTGATATAGAAAACGTTAGAGACAACATCAGTTAAATAAGCCTGACTATTCTAAAATAATAGTTAAAAGTGACCTGAATGTTAAAATATCCATAAACTAAAAACAGTTCACAACATTGTGAAAACATTTGATTACGCTTTCACGTAACCAGAACAAGTAATAACGGTTAATCCATTAAACGTGAATTAGCATATTTCTCGAATCAAATATATTGGCACAGTGTAAGTACTGTTATAAAGTTACAACTTCTACTCATAATTTGCTGTTTCTCAATACCAACAAGTACCTAACATATATATATGTGTGTGTGTGTGTGTGTGTTTATATATATATATTTCTTAATTGTATGATGGTTATTAGAAGCGGTAAGTTTTAGATTTAAAAAATGAGTGGTAATTTTACACTCTTGGTCATTTATCTCTTATTAACACTCACGTGAATTACAAACATCTTTAATAAAAGTTTGTTGTTGTTGTTGTTGTTTTTTGAGTGAGACGATCTTTGTGCTATGATTTAAATTATTCTGTTCCAAAACTTAATTTTTGTGCCATTATTTCTGATGCACGTGTCGGAAGGCATTCAAATCTAAATAATTCTTACGTGGCCTCGCTATGCTACAAAATGGAGTGTCTAAATTTATGTTGGTGTGAGCTCAAGAGTTATTTTCCTTGCTTGGAAGTGGCAGATAATCTATGGAGGTGTAAAAGGATAGCAATTAAATAGCCGAACAAGAGTGGTAAACCTAAGACAGGATCCTTTTCAGACAGAATAGAAGCTCCGTTATGCATTTGGAGTCCTTGTATCGACCCAAACTATCGTAACGGACTTGGTGTACAGTCACGGGAAACCTGAATTAAGATCCCGTTTACCCAATATCACAAACAAGTCTGTCATGAGATAGAGGGACGGGATTCTGTAAATTTACTTGAAGTCATACACCAGTGTTATTGATGTAGACTTCGTCTTTACCCGCCGCACCACATTTGTGTCTTGAAGGGGTTCCTTCAGAGGAAGACTATTGTTGATCTTTAGACATGAACCCAATCAAACATGTCTGAAACTCTCTCAGCATGCTTTTTCGGGCTTCCATGTTCAGTTCGTCACAATTCTGTTATCTTAAAAGTTCCCTTATAGAGAAGTAAATCCTCCTGCCACAGATAAATATCCAGAAACCCATTAAAAGATGCACGGGTTATGCACAAAAACACTATGGTTAGAATTTGGTGTTCGGTATTTTATAATCAATTTATATCTATTCATCAGCCCAAATTGTTCCATTTTTGGGAAGACGTTATAAAGACTGTATAAAGACTGAAAACCTTTTTTTTCTAGAACAGGGGGAAAAAATGAAGCAGTCGTATGGTTATGTGTCATCTAACATTTGATATAAAAGTGGTCCCTAGCAAATTCTGAATAATATATATTAAAATTAAAACCAAAACAAACACAAGTGTTTTACGTCCAACAAATGTGATTCTAGTGGAAATTAACGAAACTATATAAATTATGCGAGAAGAACAGTAAGGTAACTAAACTAAGCAACTGCTAAATATACTGTAAACTACAAGTTCACCATCGAAATATATAAATTTTAATTTTCAATTCGTACATTTTCACTGTGTAGGTAAGTATAAAATAACTACTGTTGTATTAAGCTGTATTTATAATCTCTACTAAACGTTATAGGCCTAACGTCACAAGTAGTAAAATATTTGATTCCACCAGTTGTTACTTTAGCTCAAAGCTACTCAATGGGCTATTTGCGCTCTGCCCACAGTAATGAAACTAACCACGGATTTTAGCGCTTACCCAACAGTGGACTTGATTTCCCCTGTTAAGGATATAAATGCAAACACTTTCCCCCAACAAGTAACAACAATTATCATAGCGGCTTTGACGTTTGCAACCTCAACAAGTAGAATAAAGCAATATTACTGTTGTTGACGAGCTCTGTATATGTGTGATAAGATTTTAATCCATGTAATTGTACACAGCAAAAAAATTTAATGAGGTTTCTAAAAGTATTTATGATGTTAAGTTTGTTTGTTTGGAATTAAGTACAAAGCTACACAATGGGCTATCTGTTGCTCTGCCCACCACGGGTATCGAAACCCGGTTTCTAGCGTTGTAAGTCCGAAGACATACCGCTGTGCCAATGATGTTAAGTATTTTTAATAAAAAAAGTAAAAACTAAATAGAATTTAGAAAAATAGCTATACAAAAACACACTTCTCAATACAATTCTTAATTATTTGCTACACATAACACATTATAGTCTTTACTTATGTGTATGATATTGAATTATTCTTATTATTTTAAAATTTGACTTAAAATTGATTCTCCTACATAAAGATAGAGCGTTTGCATAATATGCCATGATTTCATAATTCTAGAACTGGTGTTAGAATTATACATTTTACAATTAGGAATTAATTAAATTAGCTGGATCTTTCCTCTACTTCTTCAGCACTAGTTTCATTTCATTGTATATGCAGAGAAAAAGTCAGTATTTAAATAATTATGATAAAAAAAACTACGAAAAAGCATTAAAATCCATAGAATAATAACTAAAATACTTTTATTTATTTAGTTATATGTTAATATTTAAGGATTAAAGAGAAGTGTAAATACAAACTTTGTATGAATTTTTAATTAGATTTTTGGTACTTCCGGAAACTTTTTCGTATCGATATCTATTGCTATTTATTTTTTATGTTTGAAAACACAATTTTTTAAGCCTAGTTGACTACATTGTTGTAAGAAACTAACAAATTCAGAACATTCGAACATTGCACAATTACCAAAATGAGCAAAAAAATTTTTAAACTCGTTTGTTTCGAAACAAATCCATATTTAAACATAATAATGGGTGTTACATTGGTGTTACATTTTATATTTAGTATCTTACTCTGTATACTCTGAGTCTAATTTGTATTAGAAATACATTTTATTCAGCATCTGAAATACTAGAAAGCATTAGATGTATCAGAATCACATTTTAGTCTATAGTTAGCCAAAATATAATTCATTTCATTTTTGTGTTTTTGGTATTATATATATATATACACACACACACACATATATATATATATATATACGCAAGCAAAACAGATTGCTGATTATTGTGTAATACTGAAGTAAAATGATTTGTAAATAAGTTAGCATTCCATTATATAGGTCTAAAAGCAAATATAAACAATCAGAAGTGGTCACTACTTACTTTTGTGCTGTACTCACAACCTAGTTATATGGGACAAATGAGTGAATCTGTTTATAATGGATCTGACACACATTCAAGCACACAACTAACATTCACGGTCATATAGAACACGTCCAAAGAGTTGTTGGTTTGAGACAAAAACAACCACTACTTCATCGACGGCTGGGGAGATCCCTTTACGGTCTCTTTTGATCGGATGATGCTCGTGCTGCACATGAACGTGGCTGTTCTTAACGATTTCAACTGGGTGAACATCATGGAAGAAAGGCTGTTCGTTCTGACAGGACGTTCCACTGTTAAGAACTAGGGTAGTTCAATATATCTTTAGAGTTGGAAAAGCTAAGAAATATTTTTGATGGCGGCATAGTAACAAACTTTAGTAAAACGCACGAAATGTTTGCAAATTTACGAGAGAAGCCTTATAGTTTACTTTTTTAAATTTTCATAAGACTTCATAATTTCACAAATACCAACTTAGTTTCTTCAATCAAAGTTATACGATATTTTGTTGTTAGTTTTCACCAAACATGTTCTTTTTTGAACAGCTTTCATAATTTCACAAATACCAACTTAGTTTCTTCAATCAAAGTTATACGATATTTTGTTGTTAGTTTTCACCAACCATGTTCTTTTTGAACAGCTTTCATAAATGTATTTATAGACAAATTTGAAAACATTTATATCTATGTTTTATCTCAACATTACACACACACACACACATACACATATATATATTCTTTCACAATTTACATATCAACGGAACAGAAACCAACAACATACCGCTGTGCCACTGGGGGGCTTCTTTTCCGAAATAAGTCTGTAAGAGATGAGGATATTCAAATAAGATATATTGCAATTAGAGTGGTCAAAAATGGTAACATGACATAAGTAAATATATAAACAATAGCTGTCTCTTTGGACAAAATGTAAACGTCCACTATTTTGGTTTTGTTGACTTCATTTACCTGAAATTCTATGTATTTCAATAAGCTAGCACTTATATACTAACTCTGATATTGCTTTTTGGTCACTGATCTTGTCAATCCTCCTTCCCACAGTTACGATGAAGAAGTTTTGGCTTGTCTAATTCAGATAGAACGTTTGAAATTTATTCCAAAACCTGAACATTTTATTTTTATTTATGTATATTATATATACATATATATATATTATGTGTGTGTGTGTATGTGTGGTTGTGTGTGCGTGCGTATATTACACAATAATCTCTCCAATACACCCCTAGTGGTACAGCGGTATGTCTGCGAACTTACAACGCTATAAATCTGGTTTCGATACCCACGGTAGGAAGAGCACAGACAGCCCATTATGTAGTTTTGTCCTTAACTTCAAGCACACAAATTCTCCAATACGCGTTTTTGTATATGATATTTCATTTTTCATTGATAATTTGTGAGGATAATTTACAGTCTTGATAGATTCATCTTTCGCCCATTATATATTACAAAATAATTACATTGTCTTACTCAGCGTTTCTTCCAATTTCTGTAAGAATATTTTATTTTATACAGTTATTCCTTCATTCTGTGTAAATTTCCATCTTCAGGGGACAATATATTTCTCTAGTCTAAGAGAAAAAAGATAAATGTATATGTTGGATAGTTATCAATCTAATTTATGGGAGAAGTGACCTTATAACATTGGTCGTATTAAATAGGTTTCAAATAGATGAGGCACAACTGTTTCAATTCACACTAAAATTTATTACATTTATAGTATAAAATTATTTATTCTATTCAATTTAAGATATTTTCAACTTACATGAGATTATCCTTCACAAAACTAAGTAAGAAATATAGTCCATTCCTCCATTGTCTTGCGAACTTGCTACCTTGTTCGTGCCCCCCAGTAGCACAGCAGTATGTCTGCGGACTTACAACGCTAGAATCCTGGTTTCGATACCCGTGGTGGGCAGAGCACAGATAGCCCACTGTGTGGCTTTGTGCTTAATTTAAAAAAAAACCCTTATTCGTTCATTTCTATAACTTTCATAAACGTAGAATGAAACATGGTTCCTTTAGCTTACAGAAACGTTTTCTAGTTTTTCCAGGTTTCTTTCGTTTATTTTAAACAACGTTTTATACGTTGCCGATATTAATTGTTAATATTATATGGCTGATAATCTTGGAATTACTCAGACAAGTTATTGCATATGTTCAGTTGTATATTTTAAGATGTGCTAATGGTAGTTGTTCAGACTACCTGTAGTGTTTATTCTGAGATGTTGGAGAAGAAAAGATAATATTTAATTCGATTAATATAATCTCGTGTTATATGTCTTAATAGTCAGGTGCGTGCTCATTTAACTGAATAGGTTGATTTGGAAAATTGCCGATATTATAGAGAAGCTGGATAAGTGTGTTTATGAAAGTTTTCATGCTTTATTGCATCAAAATGATGTTCTAAATTATTCAAGAGCACACATATTCGAATTCTAGTTAGTCGTTGGGAAGTATGAGATGAGACCGTTTCACTGTTCTAAGCATTTGCTTTAATTTCATATATAAACAATAAACAGCATTTCTTTGTTAAAATAACAAACTATTTTCTCATGTTAGGAACGATTTTTGTAACTTAAAAATGATTCAAAATTTAGTTTGTTAGTTAGTCGCGGCGTTACCATAGCAACAGCTTTCTCTCCTAATAATGTGTTCTAACCCTTAACCGATGCGTTTTCAAGCAAGTTGGAAGGGTGATACATTTCACATTCATTCTGTTAATAAAGTCTTTACGCTGTGCCACAAGAGTCAAATTCTTTGTTCTGATATCATTTAGTAAAACTGTATTAATTAGCCAAACAATGTTCGACTGTATTGTCTACGTGTTTTACTATATATGAAATTCGTGCTAAACCTCTCTTAATGGGGTTTCGATCTTTATTTCTGTGAAGATGGATTTTGTTTGCATCTCTTCTATATATATATATATGTATATATATCATAGAACAAGATATAGTAGACATCACAATGGATCTTAAGGTTAAGCTTACTGATAACTTGTTGGATATTATAATATTTATTCATGAAATAATGTTTTAGTTTATTCAAAAAAGAATTAGATTGCTGAAACCTCAGACTTCTGCAATTTTTTATAATAAAAATACGTTTATGATAACTATGTATTTTTACAGTACAATTACATTTTCTCTGTAATACTTCAGTGTCCGTCGAGTTCAGTTACTTATGTCATATTTGTGTTAATTATCAGAAACTTCATGTATGTTAAATTATCATACTGCCAAGCAAGTAAGGAGGATCCTTGCTTATCCTTGCCACCCGGTGGCTCATTAGTAAGTTTTAGGGCTTGTAATGCTAAAAATCGGGTTTCGATTCCAGTAGTGGCCAGAGCACAGATCTTCCACTGTGTATCTTTGCGTTTAATAACAATAAAACTCGCATATCCTATACCAAACCTTAATTAATTTCCGTAAATATTCAATACATATAATGAAGAATATGTAAGCCTAACGTCTTTCTTCCAATTTTTCTGAAATATCACATCTATTTTAACCTATTTTTCATTTAATATATAAGATAATGTTTGAAATAATTTCACATTTGTCTAATCTTTATGAGTTGATTATACACATTATAAACATATTGTTTAAAAAGATATTCATGATATTTACAAAAGAACGTTTTAAAATGGTTTGTTCAAAAAATATTTCATAAATAGTTATCCTGTATTTACTACATCATATGCAAACACATATATGTAGTGTTATTCTTCAGATTCAGTTAAGAAGGCTTAAGTATTTTTACTGATTTTAGGGTTGAACAGAAGATTGTGGTGGTAATGGCAGTAAAATGAATGTCACAAAAAATCAATCTTCTCATAATATAGGGTTTAGACTTTATTCAGATAATCAGTTGGAAGACAATTGAAATGGAAACTATTATGTTGAAGAAACCACTTAAAATTTGAAAAGTTCTTGACGAAAACCATAAATCTTCACTAATCAAGTTATTAACATTGTGTTCGAGAATACTTCCTATTTTTTTTTCTTCAACTTATAAGTGGTATAAAATCATTTCAAAGAATCAGTAAATCAGAAAAAAGAAGATTCATGAAGAAATAATGAAAATTAATGATCAAGATTTTTAATGTTTAAATCCACAAATAATAAGGAATATGTTTTTTTCTGTTTTTAGTCAATTTAATGCGTATAAGCTACTCATTCAAATATTAGGCGAAAATAATGAATACTAGGCTTATGTTTCAAAATCCAGGAATGAATCATATACATATTTCCTGTAAAACAGTCCTGGAATGTCCAGGTAGTTAGGCCACTCGACTCGCAATCTGAGGGTCGTGGGTTCGAATCTCCTTCCCACCAAACATGCTCGCCCTTTCAGCTGTGTGGGCGTTATAATGTGACGATCAATGTCATTATTATTTGGTAAAAGAGTAGCCCAAGAGTCGGTGGTGGGTGGTGATGACTAGCTACCTTCCCTCTAGTCTTTCACTGCTAACTTAGGGACGGCTTGTGCAGATAGCTCTCGGGTAGCTTTACGCGAAATTCAAAACCTTTAAAACAATTTTTTAGATATTCCTTAAAATACTGCAAAGTAATTTATTTTCACGAAATGATTTAGCAATGCTGGAGTTCAGTTCCAAACAATTCAATGTGATCATACATTATTCCATTAAAATCATCATGTCACTGTTTGGTGGTATGTCATAAAAGCTTCGTGAACACGTGTAATAACATGCATTATACCCTGTGATAATTTATAGTTGTTTATTGACAAACAGTAGCTTATGCTAGCGATGAGCAAGAATATTTTGGGCTTGTAGTTCAAGGAAGAATGAAGAACAGCGAAAATACACCCAATAAAACATTTTACAATATATTATCAGATTATTGTGAGCTTTCATTCCACTCACTGTTGAGATCAGAGATATTACAAGACTGTCAATGTAATTCGTTGTGACATTCCTGACTTTAAGCAACAAAAAATACGTCATGACATGTATAGAGAGTATTCATGCAATGTTTCACAAAGAAAAAAAACTAAACTTAAGTCTCTTTCTCTCTGAAATGTAATATTTGACAATAATATGAATTTCAACAGATTACTGTATTTCAAACATATTTCGCAAATTAGTTTAAAAGAAAAAATATTATTTATTATTGAAGTACTGCATTATACTATTGTGCAAGATTACTGCTCGAAGCGAACTCTGCTAAAATCTATAAATAATTCTTGCAAAATAGGTACATTTAAAGGAAACATATCTCGCACTTTTTAATATTTTAGTGAAATTATAATCGTATCAAAGATGCAATAGTATTAATAAATGAAAATAAAAATTCAAATACTGCTATAATACAAAGGATTTACACTAGAGAGAGACACAGGTTTAGTAGAAATAATTAATGTATACATAAATAATTTGTTGTTTAAGCAACTGATGATAAAAATAGCCTGATTATATCAGGCAGATATATTGTGTTGATGTATTATTACATTCTTTTTCACTTTCACTTATTATAAAATATAATGTTCTTATAAAATATACGCATGAGTGTCTTTATACGTATACAAGTAGAAAGCGAGATAAGTATAGAAATACATATTTGTAGATACATAAAATTTGCTGATACATATACACCAGTTTGAAATAAGCCCTATTTTCTTATACATCGCATGTGGTTACTATTAAATTGAGAAATAAACAACAATTACAATGAAATTTACACCCATTACTACAGAATAACAATTACATATACAATAATTGCAGAAAATAAAGAAAATTGTTTAAAATGGTCAAGCAAATCATGCTATTTTGCTACAAAGGAATAATCTTGATCATCAAATCAACTGGAAACAAGCTAAAAAGTAGTATAATAAAACTGTGCATGTAAGACACTAAAACCTTGTGTCATGCGCAGTAAATGGTACCCGTGGAGATAGGGTTAATACACAAAACTAGAAATTATGTATAAAAAGAATTGTAGAAAGCTTGCTAATCTAAACATTGCAAAACTTTA
This sequence comes from Limulus polyphemus, assembly GCF_000517525.1. Taxonomy (NCBI): domain Eukaryota; kingdom Metazoa; phylum Arthropoda; class Merostomata; order Xiphosura; family Limulidae; genus Limulus; species Limulus polyphemus. The sequence goes on from NW_013665616.1 coordinate 426,458, forward strand.
ACACCTCAGAAGTTCACTTTAAATCGAACCTCTTTCTTAGCTCTTGTGTCCCTAAGCAACTTGAAACATCCGTTATATGATCAGCTGTGTGAATTCTTCTTTTCATAAGAAAAGGTTGGACTGAAGAGGACATTAAGAGTGTCGAAACTTGTGTTCCTTAATAGTGAATCTAAACTTCATTTTAGATTACTTTGCATGCTACTGTGTATTTACATATATTCAGTGGTTAAAACATAAATGTTTAGATGGAACATGGTTTCAAAAATATAAAGGTGGAGTTCTTCTCTGGTGTAACTTACAAATTTCATGTTCATTTTTTATTAATTTTAGGGATCCTATATTCAATTAGTATTACTTTAGCGTACTTAAGTTCTTTGTATTTCTTGAGTTAGATTGATATTCTAACCTTAGATTAACGTGATGTGTCCATAACTTGGGGCTCTTTTGTTTCTTTCCATTGGTTTCCACTGCAGTATTTTTTATGTAGATCTTACCACGTTAAGCGTAGTAAATTATTATATCTGCTATTGTGCGACTATATAATATGAAGAACTGAAAAGTGGCCAATGACACTTTTTTTTCTCTTCACCTATTTAGTGTACAGGTTTTTCTAATAGTGAATACAAAGTACGTTCATACCAACAATATGTTTGTTCACATTTGTATTTATACTAATTCAGGGTAATTCTTTCACAGAATGATAAATTCAAAAGCTTTATAGGTACTGGATTACTGTGACGACAAACTTCGTTAAATTTATTTGATTTATCTGCATTTTATGGCTCTTATAATATGACCCGAATACCGCAATATATTGTATAGGAACTCGGTTTTCTACCACATTTTAACTAGTTTCTTTTATTTGTTAACGTAGTTTATAATAAAAATAAATGTTGATATTTTACTAAATATTTCAATCTATATTTAGGTAATAGTTTCTACGAGAAGAGGTGCTAAGGTTATCCTATAATAATTACAATTGATAGTGGATAATATGTCAACTACAAGAGGCTTCTATGAACACTCTGATCTAGGTTGTCAGTCGAGTACCCTCATTGCTAGCGGTGATAGTAGGATAAAGAAATTTAACGATTTAACTTTTTGAGGTTTTTTCGAGGTTAATGTTTTATTACAGTCATCAAAGGCAGCGCTCACGTTACTACGTTACTATGTTATATTTATAGTGAAAACACAACCAAATAATTCATAGAGTAACTTGAATACATACACATATATATGCATCTCCGAAATGGTACCTCAAGCAACTTCTTTAAAAAAATTCTAATATTCCAAAACTATTCTGCCTTAGCTACATCCTGGCTATCATTGTTCTCATAATTTAAGAACAAAAATACACACCCATGCTAAATGTCCGATTCAGTCACGAATTTTCTCTGATGAAATAAAACATAAACTCGTACAATATTCTTGGTATATATATATAAGGCAAACCATTAGATAGTGCTATTTTTTGTAAGCAAGGCTGATAATGTTTTATATAATGTTTGAAATTATTCTTAAATGTACTTAAGATTATACGGTCCAGACTTCCTTAAGTGTCCAATTTGATGTCACCATTGTTCTGGGACATATTTCTCTAAGTACATACCTTACATAAACATATAATACTTTTTAAATGATAGACGATGAACAGAGCTTTCCAAATATATATAATATGTTGAGTTTGTTTTAATATTTTCCGTCAAACCAAGGAAATAAACAATGTTAAATGTAACATATCGCCATCAGAAAAATGTAATTTCAAAGCTATGACACAAACACAAAAATTGTAAGTATGACTCAATCCTTCAATGTAATTAATTAGTAAACATTTATGTTTCGAAAATTTGTTATTAGCTGATTGTCCCATTACTTTTCACATATAAAAATATCCAAAATAACATGTCGCCGTATTCATGTGTTCTCCTTTACGGTGGTTTATTTCCAAGACAATAATCAAAAATTTTTGAGTAAGTAAAAATATTAGAGTCTAAGATCAATTGAGGAAGTATATCATTTGATTTGATCATTTCCCCAAACATAGGGTATCAAGAGATATTTTGAGTATATTGATTTGGAGCTTGTAATAAAATTAGTTTTTTTAAGCACGTGATTATTGTTACGCATATATTTAGTGTAAATACTCATGTTTTGTCATTTTGTTATATCATCATACACAACAGCCAAGATATTTCTTGTTATCAATAATGGTAAGAGTAAATTGCATTCTTCAATAAAAATCACTGAACATGAAATTGCGTGAACTCCTTTTCGTGTTCTCCTTTACTTCAGTTTTGCTTCAGAGGGAAATATGTAGAGTACATAGTGCTTTTCCCGCCATATTTAGTTTCCACCATGTGTAGATAACTAGGGTAGAGTGGATTTGAAATGTATTAGTCACAAATCAACTCATTTCTTTTCAAGAATAGTCATTGAAAGTGTGATTACATAACAGGTATGTATCTATTTAACTGTATAACTAACATTAAAATGGTGTGAGTGGTGGTAGTTTTTGGTTTAAATGACTGATAAATTACAAAGTTAAATCTGTGACGATAATTAGAGGTCTATTTATAAAAACAGATAATTGGGGACATGGTGAGATGCGTGTAAAGGAGTTCACAGAACGAGTAAAAGAGATCACCATTTTAATTCAACTCCTTATATATGCTTTACACTTCTTGGTATAATGCCACATTATAATAAAAGCTTACGTTTATGATCTGTGAAAGTAGTCTAATACAAGATAACTATTCTTATTAACCTGCTTTAACTGGATTTACTGTAGAAATGTAAAGGAGATCACACTAATTTCTACACCTGTCTTTGCTAATATACAGGGATGGTATGCATTTCGGTGATAGGTTTCATATTTGTATTTTTAGAACGGATGGTAAACAAAGTCGGGAGCTGAAATATTATCACAGGAAAAAGGCAGCAGAAGGGCAAACCTTGATACAATTTGTTTGTTTCTTTTGCTTTTTTATTCCAGGTACAATATAATGTGGTAACGGAGAACACATGTGAAAAACAGTATTGATCTTCATCAAGGTAGAAATATATGACATATTGTAGTCCGAGTGCTATATTTTTGGCACATGGTTTATCAGTAGTTATATTTTCAAGAACTGTATAAATCATACTTATAGGAGAAGATTTTTTTCAACATTTTCCAGTTGAAAATGGACACTTAAGAAAACCTGGCCCATACAGCGTTCTTAATACAAAATGTACAATTATCTTCAGTATGACTGAATTATCAATAAAGAGTGTTAAATAAGAATATTTGAAGTATACATGCACGATTATAGCCACTCTGCACGAAAGAGGGATGAAGATGTACTAGTAGAATTACTTTTATTCTGAAGTATACAAAATAGTTCAAATGTGATTCCTTAACATTTCTCACAGATGCTTTAATCTACTGCAGAACAAATCCATTCAAGCTAGAACAAAATTAATATTTTATATATATATTATTAAGTACAGTAGTAGTTAATAGTAGGGATCAACAAGGTTTCACGCGCTAAAAAATCATTCCTAAGCAAAAAACCGACCATTCAAAGTGCTGATACTGTATGTTATGCGCATTTATAATAATAATACGCTGAAATTATCGCTAACATTTCCAGTATAACAATTCAGAAATTTCAAAAAACATCAACTTTTTCGTCTACTACCTACCTGATCACGTCAGCATGGTTAGCCTCTAGATGGCTTGAAATATTGCTACAACATTTCTGCAGCTTATTTGACTGGTGTGTGGGTATCCGCTTTTATATTCCGATAAATATGTACAGATTTTTTTAAATAGTAAAATATCATGCACCCAATAGATGGCGCTACATATCGATGGATAGACACGCGACAGTTTCTAAGGGTAAAGTATATACCTTATACAGGTATAACATAAAAAGTAAACAAATAAGAGTATTAAAAAATCATAAATTTTCAAATGAAGTAGGGATCCTCCTACAAAACGTAATGAAACAATAATTAGAAACACAATCACAAATTTATAAAACTTAATCCCCTACTTTGGCAGCTTTATACACTTATCTGTAGGCCAAAGTAAGGACTACGTTTTATAAATTTGTGAGTGTGGTTTTAATTCTTGTAAAAGTTATAGCTATCAGAGATATAGCTATACTGAAAGTTTATTGATGTTGTGTCTTTTCCATGGACATACAAAAAATGAACAAATAAATATGAATAAAATTACCATTTTAACAGAAAGTAGGGATAATTGGTTATTCACAAAATTGCTATAAGAAATATCTAAAACAAATAAATGCTGCAATAAAAGTACACAAACAAGTAAAGTGATACTAGTTGGATAGATTTTGAAATGATTTTCAATACTTACTTAATTTAGACTGCTTCATTTAGCTATAGGGATCACGATGACAACCAAAATAAGTATTGAAAATCACTTCAAAATCTATCCAACTAGTATCACTTTACTTGATTGTGTACTTTGATTGCAACATTTATTTTGTTTTGGATACTTATAGCAATTCTACGAATAACCAATGATTTCTACTTTCCGTTAAAATGTTATATAATTTATTTGCAGTTACCTATACGTCAACCGATTTTGAATGTTTTGCTTAAACCCCACTGTTCCTTCGTAATTTATTTCATTAGTTTTTATTGTTCAAGTAAATTAACACTTTTTACACTAAATCTCAGGTGCCAGGTTTTTGATTAATGTTTAAGATACAACATGTAAGATAATTATACACATTTCTTTACTGTAAAGTTTAATGTTTTTTATTAAGTTATGCTAAGTTTTGTTTTCAAAATACGCTCATAGTTGTTATCCTACTAGTACTTAGACAATGTGACCAGAATCGTAAAATCTTATCTGTTTTAAAGTATTAGAATAATTTCGGCTGGTGTCGTCATAAACATTACATCAAAATGTATGCTTCAATTTATTTCATTAAGTAATAATATTTGAAAAAAATGCACATTTTTCATCTCTTTGCATTACTAGGAATCTTTTTAAGTATATTTTCTCTTTTTAATAATCAAAGTCACTTTCATTTACTGGTTATACAGTGGCTTACGAAGTAAGAAACATCTTATTGAAATTCAAGACAAGGTTAAACCATAACAACGAAAAGTTCCATCTGTTTCACAGTCCGTAAAGGTTCTTCGTAAAGGTGATAAATTTAAACAGACGCAACTCAGGAGACAAGCCATAACTGTCAGGGTGCTAGACATATTAGCTCCTTGTTGTGTTTCGTCATAGAACGATCTCGACCAAAGGACAATATCAAAAGCAGAGAAATCTTTATGTAAAAGTTGCTGAAAAAGCAAAATATCTTTGTATGTTCAGTTTGTTTAAAACATTTCTAAGATGCATTAATCTCTAAGTTTTGTTTGATGTGAACTGATGGACATTTTCTCGATTTAATCTTTTTAATAGAAACATCTTTATAAAGTCATACAAAATGATTCGTCTTTTCATTCTTTGTTTGTAAAATGGTGGGCGTTAAAAGTTCTTTTCCTAATAGCAAATGATTTATTTGTTTGTTGTTAAGCGCAAAGCAACACAATGCAGTATCTGTGCTGCGCCAACTACGAGTATCAAAATCCAAACTTATCGTTGAGCTAATAGGAAATGTGAGGCAGAAATAACTGGAAATAGAGGCTTTGTATTTAACATACCTTTAATTTATTTTTGGGTAACTATAATTTTAATATCATTTTATAGTTAAATTACAACTAATAAAAACAATCGAAATTGAACTGACAATTCTTTGAATATCACAAGAAAAATCTAAAATTGATTTACGATGTAGAGATGGCCGTGTTTCAATTATGATCCTAGCTCACGACATCACAGTATAAGCTGTAATATTATTTTTTCTCTCATACAAGTCACAAACATATACCTTTAGTTTATTTCTAATTGTTACTAAAGTTCAGACCACAATAAACCGTTTACCCTACTTAAATTTAGCGCTCTGACCCTGACCTTGTCCACATTTATTTATGTATATATATAAAACTTATTTACAACATTCCGAAAAGGTTTATGGAAATAATATTCGAAAAATACACATTGCCACTATGTGAAAACCATGATTTGTTCTCGATTGGTCAGCAAATTAAGAGTTATATTAAAAAGCTGGCAAAATAAAATCGGTGAGAATTTTAAATGGTTTTATGAAAACGGAAACAGTGAATAGCAATATACTTATGAAATTAATATAGACAAAGTATAGATAGTGCATTTTTAATGTTCTAGTTACTAATAAAACTATAAGATAGCTTTTATATGCGGAAACATCTGTTAGCTGAGTTTTGAACTGTGATACTCGCCTATTTACCAATAACCTTCAGATTAGGAATATAAAGTGTCAATGAAGATAGATCCACTTGTCGAAAGCGCTAGTGTTTTATTGTTGTTTTTAAAGAGGGATTCAAATATACAAAATAGACAGTCATAATACATTCCGGTGTGAAGATTATTTTCCAATGTGAGTCATAACTCGAAAAAACACACGTAAAAGTAATTAAATATTCAACTTTATTTATATTATTGTAATGCATATGAATATCATTGATCATTGCAGCCAGTATTTTTTCATAAACGTGTCAATTGCCTGATATACGAAAACTGCTTTGAAAAGTATTTTGTTACGTTATGAATCTACGTCATCGTATTTGGAACGTTTTTTTAATATTTAACAACATTGGAATATAGTTCAATAACCTCGTTGTTCACTAGATTTAATTTAATATAAAATGAAAAACTACGTTATTTGACAAACCTTATATTTCTTTCTCGCACTTTATGAAGTTATTAATTTTTTGTTTCGATTTTAACATAGTCCCAGGTTTCATGAAATTCGCCATCATTGGGGTGAATAAGGTAAGCCAGGCTAGTGGGTGGCATTTTACTATATTTTTGATGACAGATTCGGATGAACGTATATTCCTATGCAAAAATTAATCATGTATTTTCTCAATAACAAATGCGCTCACGAATGTTGAAGCCTTAACGTAGGTATCTGAAAACTTAACAAACAAATAGTGCAATACACTACTTTATAATAAGGTTTTTGTCCATTAAACTCTGTGACACATATTACATTTCATCGTCCTGAAAAACGATACCAGTTCAAGCTGGGGACACCAGGATATGTCAAACGTTTCACTGGCTTAGCAAATATTCGGGATTTCATTACACTAGATTGCGCTGGAAAAAACTTAGAAAATAGTAATTCTGGGGCAATTACCATTATCTTTTGATACACAAAGTACTTAACCTAAGACTATTATGTTGTCACCACTGTTAAGAAAATACAAAGTGGAAACAACACCTTGAAGTAAGATATAAATATTTTGTTTGGATAAATATTAGGAATTAACGTTAGGACCTGTGTATTGAAGTGATAATAAGATGAAGTGAGAAGGTTAATATAAGTTAAGTACTTAGAATGGCAGTATAAATAACTAATACTAAACGCCTGGAGAAACACCGAATCAATTAAATTTGTGAATAATATAAAGGAAAAATAATTCAGTGTAAGAAGAGAAAATATCTAGAATTAACCTAACTTTATGAAATAAATTGTATTATAATATAAAGTCCCCAGGTGGGACAGCGGTACGTCTAGGGTTTTACAACTCTAAAATCCGGGGTTCAATTCCACGTGGTGGACTCGGAAAATAGCCCATTGTGGCTTTGCTATAAAACAAATAAACATATAATGTCAAAAATTATAAGACCATTGTATTAGGAAAATTAAAGAAAGAATAATGCACTGTAAGCTTTTGCTTGAAAGTTGTGTTATTGTGTTATTTTTTATAGTACTGTGTTATAAAGCTCCAATGTAACAAGAAATAAACCGATTTATTGTCTTGCGATACTGAAATATATTTATCGAGCCATCTGGAGAAATCTTGTAGCAATAGTCCGAGCCATCTTGAAGCTAACCACGCTGACGTGATCAGGTAGGTAGGTAGGTAGTAGACGAATAAGTTGATGTTTCAGAGATTTCTAAATTGTTATACCGGAAGTGTTAGCGACCTTTTCAGCGTATCATTAGTATATATGCTCACAATATATCGTAACCAATACTTCGAATGGTCGTTATTTTGCTTAGAAATTCAATACAGTGGATTTTGGCGCGTGAATTATTTGGAAACCTTGTCAATCCCTACTATTAAATACTACCGTACTTATTAATAATAATAAAAAAATACATTTAGTGGGCAAACACAAACATTTATTTCGGTTTCTTCTGTTAATAGCAATTCCCAGGAAATGAAAGGGTGTTCAAAAAAAAAATTAATGTACAGAATCATTTCTCAAAACACTGTCATATCTAGTAAGTTCAATGTGAAACCGTTTAAAAATTTTATGAAAGCGAAAATAGGGCATTTATTTAACATAACGATGAAGTTTAATACTTAAACCTTTGTTTTATGAACAGTTACCTTACTTGACTGGTTTGTGGGTATCCGCTTTTGATATTCCGATAAACATATACATATTTTTTTTATAAATGACAACATATCATGAACGTACTTAAATATCTTTTCCACCCAATTTCACTCAACAGTTGGTGATACATATTGATAGATAGACACGCGACAGTTTCTAAAGGTAAAGGATATACTTTATACAGGTATAACATAAAAAGCAAACCAACAAGAATATTAAAAATTGTGAATTTTAAAATGAAGTAGAGATCCTGCTACAAAAAGTAATGAAACAAGAAAAACCACAATCACAAATTTATAAAATTTAATCCCTACTTTGGCAGTTTTATATACTTACCTGTAGGCCCAAGTAACGATTAAATTTCTTTTTTAAATTTGTCATTGTGGTTTTAATTCTTTAAATGTTATAGCTATCAGGTATATGGATACACTGAAAGCTTATAGATGTTGTTTCCATTCCATGGACATAAAAATTGAACAAATAAATAGGAAACAAAATTAAAATTTTCATGGAAAGTAGGGAGCTTTGGATATTCGTAGAATTGCTATGAGAAGTATCGAAAATAAAATAAATGCTACAATAAAAAGTACACAAACAAATAAAGTGATACTAGTTGGATAGATTGTAAAACGATTTTCAATCCCTAAAAGTAGTATCAATCACTTTACTTATGGATTGAAAATCG
>NW_013665616.1:436441-448135 GCF_000517525.1 Limulus polyphemus
AAAGGGAAGTAGAAATTGATTGTTATTCATAAAATTTCTATTAGAAGTATCCAAAACAAAATAAATGCTACAATAAAAAGTACACAAACAAATAAAGTGATACTAGTTGGATAGATTTTAAAACGATTTTCAATCCATAAGTAAAGTGATTGATACTACTTTTAGGGATTGAAAATCGTTTTACAATCTATCCAACTAGTATCACTTTATTTGTTTGTGTACTTTTTATTGTAGCATTTATTTTGTTTTGGATACTTCTAATAGAAATTCTATGAATAACCAATCATTTCTACTTTCCATTAAATTTATTGTGTTTTTCCTATTTATTGGTTTTATATTTCTGTTCATATTAATGACTGTTAGATAAATACAACAAAGACTAATATTGGTTTAGATGGAGAGGTGCAGATTTAAAATTATTTACCATGTGCGTACACAATAATAATATCATTTTATATTTTTATACGTGTCAACAATTTAGATAAATGATCTTATGTATTTATTTGTCTGCATGCCACAGAAACTATTACAATACTTCCACTGTTGTGAAAGGTTTTTACTGTTATTCTCATTGTAGAAAATATAAGATGTAGAGAGGGGTATAGTCTCGGAACAGGGTACAAAGCTAATATTAGTGGTAGGCTAAAGTGATGTTATTGTAATGCAGGAACTATAAGAAATAAAATGGATGGCTTCAGAGCACTGTTCGGAACACAGGATGCTGATATGAAAGGAATTTCTTTGAAATACAGGGTTATAGGTTGTTTAATAGGGATAGAGTACTACTATAAAGAGGAGGAGGAGTGGTTTTTTATGTAAAATGTAAGTTTCAGCCGGTTCGAGTTGAGGACATCAAAGCTATTAGCAATGAGATTGAGTCTGTTTGGAATTGTGTAGTGGTTATAAGTAGAGAAGGCTTTTAACTGGAACTTATTACAGACCACCAGATTGAATTGATGAAATTAATGAGAAGTTTTACAGTGAGATAAATAATTCAACTGTTAATACGTTAACATTATGGAAGATTTTAATTTCAGGCATATATAATGGAAAGGTTAGAGTCGAATAATAAGGAAGACAAGTTTTTAGAAACTGTTCAGGATGGTTTTCTTCAACAGTTGGTTAGGAACGTAGTAGAACAATGTTATTTTGGATTTATTGTTAACTTCTAATACATTATGTAGCATTGTGCTTAATTACAAACAAACAAACTTCTAATACAGAAATGTTCGATATAGTGAAGGTTGGCTAGGGGCAAAGTGATCATTGTTCAATTAGGTTTGATGTTTTGCTTCATATGAAGATAAGGAATAATGAAATTTAGGTTTAAAGTATAGAAAAGTAAATCTTGAAGAAATGAGTCGAGAATTTTCTGCTGTGAATTGGACAACTAAACTAGCTGAAGGTACTGATCAAACGTGGCAAGATTATAAAAATAAATTCTTAAATATTCAAGATAGGCATTTCATTATAGATAAAAAAGGATGGCTGCAATTAAATGATCAGGTCGGCTTACGAAGGATATAGAGGATAAAATATAATATAAATATAAACATAAACCTTGTTAAAAAGGCTATCTCTGTAAGTGTGTTGGGTCATTGAATAGAAAACTGGCTAGATGAAAAAAAACAGAGGGATGTCATAAATAAGGCTCAGTCACACTGAATTAATGTCACGAGTAGGGTATCTCAGGATTCAAGGTTAGGAATTTTTCTCTTTTTGATTTACATCGATGACATAGATTAAGGAATAGTCTACAGATTATTTAAGTTTGCTGATGACATTAAAGTTTTGGGTTTTGCTGGCTGTAAAGAAGAAGTCACTGCCCTACAAAAGGATTTGGATTATTTGACGAGTTGGTCGAATAAATGGCAGATGTATTTTAATTATAATAAATGCAAGATAATGCATATGGGTTATCATAATTTGAATTATTAGTATAATTTTGATGGGAATAACCTTAAAAGCGTTATAGAAGAAAAATATTTTAAGCCATCCATTCAGGCAATGTGTTGTTGCTAGTGGCAGGGCAAATAGGATTTTAGGTTGTATCTACGAAAATATTGAATACAAATCTAAATAGGTTATAATGTCACTGTATAGGTCATTGATTAGGCCACATTTGGATATTGTGCTCAGTCTTGGATTCTTTACCCCAGAAAAGACATTGGATTATTGAAAAGGGTTCAGAGGAGGGCTACTAGAATGATACATAGGATAGAAATGTTATCACACAAGGATAGGTTTAGATCTATGAACTTGATTGTTAAGGGAATTGATAGTGTTGATGCATCATCTTTTTTCATACCCAATGGTGAGAATGGCAAGTGTAGGGACAAAAATATAAATTTTGGCTGGGTAAGATCAACTTCGGCTGAGACAGCTTTATTTTTCCAACGGTTTTGAAACGAGTTGCTTTCGTATGTAGTGAATGCAGTTAATTTAAAGGAGTTTATGGAAAAGCTTGATAAATATTTGAATGATTAGGGCTGGTTTCGAATGTTTTACTTATATAATATTTAGTCTAATTTAGTGGATAAGATAGCCCAGGTGGACCAAAAGGTCCCTTGTTGTCCTTTAATGTTATGTTATTCTGAATGACGCCTTATGCGACACAGAAACCAAACGATCTGGTCAGAGGTTTCAAAAGTTCGGAAATAGCCATCTCTAATTTAGAACAGGTGACCAGAAAAAGAACAGCCAAACAGCAGGAACCACCGCCTACGAGGTTTGTTTTAATGGAAGAGAGACAGTTACTGTCACAGTTATAATTCCTGCATAGCATAACGTGATTTCATGATACCAACCTAGGATCTTCTGATCCTCAACCAAGCACGATAACCAATAAACCATACCCAGTCTCAAGTTTTTAATGAAACATATGTGATTTAATATTACAAGTTTATGATTTTCTGTATATACTTTTAATCTATTAATTTTGCTGGGAAGAAAAAAAACATTTTCTCTTAATAAAGCTAAAGCAATGGCTACGTCTGCATTATCTGTTTTCTGCCAACATGCTTCTAATATAACTTTGAAATACTTCGTTGAGTAAGTACAGAGTTTTTTCAAGGCTAAGTGAAAAATTTGCTCTCCTAGAATGTACTTACGTTCATTAGACTAACTAACTTTGAATTTTTAACATTTCCTGCATTATTGCCAATTTTTACAGATGGGAATATTCTCCTTGCAAGTTTATGAGCTTTGTATAAGAGTAGTTCAATAATGGCAATAGTATTACTTTCATTATTGTGCTCGATTTGAAATTACCCATAAACAGATTCTATCATCCATAATTCGGGTCGGTCGTAGCTGAGTGGTTAGCATCATGCCGGATAATGAATCCAAGGGTCCATGGTTCATGTCTAATTGCCGCAAAACACGTGTTCCGCATTTAATAATTGTAGGTGAGTCATACGATTGGTGGTCAAATTCCACTATTCGATTAGAGTAGCCAAACAGTTTGTTCACTAGTTGTATATCTTCTAATCTATTAGTTCGAAATCAAAGACAACTAAGCGCAGGTCGCCCTTTTGAAGTTTTGCGCGAATATCCCAACACACAATCCTCCAAATTCTACGTCTATTCACATAATTATTTATTTACAGTTGTGTACAATGCTGCTTCCTACTAGGTATTCCTGGCCAGTGGGAGAGGGAAGTTCTTTGGATCAATAAAGAACCTGCATGAGCAGAGATATACCTTGTTGCATACATGTACGTGGAGAAATGCAATAAATACAGATTTCAACCTAGGTGAGTAAAATGGCGGCAAACTAATTTTTTTTTGTCTCTGTGTCATTAAATATAATGTCGTATCTTATTTTCGTAACATTTTTTTTTCTATACAATAAGTATTCCCTACTTTATTTACATATTCACAGATTCTGGAGCATGTTAAGAGAGGTGGCGATCCTATCCAATGCACGGCAGATTTAAAACACATCTGATCCATGGTAGGAAAACTCTGTGGCTTGAAAAGTTATATCATTGCTATGAAAGAGCTCGTCAGATTGATGGTTACACATTTTCGAACTGTCCATTTTGAAATAACTAGCTAAGAAGAAGAGAGTAACTGCTATGTGTTGCCAGAAGTGTGCCTGTATGCTTCATAACCCTGCTCTTCGATCGATGAATAAAGAAGCGTCCGCTTTGATGCACAGTGGTTGCGAGAAAGGCTACCCGTATCACCTTCTGGATTCGCTCCCATGGGAGAAGCAGACTCTCTACAATAAATTGTCCATAGTGAACGTTACTAGCCTAGCCAAGTTACGGAGAACATAGGTATTTACCCTATATTACGGTTATTTTGACCGCAGTATTTCTGTTTTATTGTTAACCTTGTTCTCAGACAATCTGCGCACTATAAAACGTCTGTTTGAGCGCTCTTTGGAACACTAAAACTAACGAGGGTGTTTAAATAGTTAAAATACTCTTCCTGAGGAGTATTCAGTCATTTTATAAGCAGACGAATTAATTGGTTAAATTAGCCAGTTTATATGATTTTTATTTAAAAAATTAAAGTTACAACCAGGTATCACAAGCACATTACTTTAAACGGTTTCCTGCCACGTCTATGTATACCCAGTTGCTTAAGGTTGCAACCTAAGGACATACAATTTAATTTGGGTAACATACAAATACCCGCTGGGTTATAACTTAGTGCTGAGCTTTAAAAATTGTTCTGTACAAAAGAGCCCTATTAGTTGTCTAGAAGTGGCTAAGAAACTAATTTATATAGTTACCTAAAATTCAATGAAAACATAAAAGTAATAATTAAAGAGGTATAACACGTAAAGTGTAACTTTCTTTCTTCAGAAGTGTGTTTATATTAGTTTTATTTGTAAAGAACTAAAAGTTTGCCTTTTTCTATAGAAAAGTATCAATAGACAATTGAGGTGAATTTCATAAAATGCAAATAATAAATAAAAGGGAGAAAACTGAGAACGTATAGAAAATTGAAAAATGATACGATGATCGAGGAAATGCGTCTTACAAATTGGAATACTTACCATCCTTGCTAATTGTCAGTTTTAGCTCTGAACAATAATAATTTAATTAATGTAGTAATATTTTATTTTTCTCGCAGGTTTGCGATTTTTTCTTTTCTTACAAACATTCAGATATGTATTTATATAAATAATAATAATAGTACACGATAATAGTTTATTTACAGATGTCTTAGGCTAATGAGAGATTGTATTTTCTCATTGACCAATGGCGACCCTGAATTAGGTGGGCTTCGTTATAGAAAAAAAAAAGAAATGTTTGTTTGGAAGTTAAGCACAAAGCTACATAATGGGCTGTCTGTGTTCTGCCCACCACGGGTATCGAAACCCGATTTCTAGCGTTGTAAGTCCGCAGACATACCACTATACCACTGGGGGTGGGGAGAAAAATATGTGAAGAAGAAAAAAGAATAAACAAAATATTTTCCAGAATCAGGGAATAAAAAGGAACTTTTCAATAATTACTACATCTTAAAACATCTTCTACATCATTATTACTACGGAGATACTGAATATGGATATAAATTTAGAGATGTGTTTTGTATTTCCTTAGATATCTTGAAAACATAGTGATTACACTTTTCATTGACAATTAAAGATGACACATTTTATTTCACTTGTTTACACTATTATTTCTTTATTTATACAGTATGCAATAGTTGTACTACTTAAACCTTATAAGTTTGAAATTAAGTAGTAACGTTTATTTAAATATTTATATAGAAGGACGTACATAACAATCACATCATCTAAATTCCTTTTAATAGAGTTTTGATTGTATTACTCGTGATATAACCATGACAACATAAGCATATTTATCGTGGTTTTGTTATATATAGTTTTATTAAATGTTTAGTTTACTTGTATATATATATATCATAATCTTAACTGAAAAAAATTATCTCTACTTCTACGATGTTATCCTTATCATAAATAATCTTGCTACCCGAATTAAACATGATGTACTCGCTTATACCTAGGAATTTTAAAACATAAAAACTTTAAGTTGATTTCATAAGCTTGATTAAAAAGAAATTAATATCTAACGATGAATACTACTTTTTATGGCACTAAAGACCTTAAATAACTGAGAAGCTACAGTGGATAGCATTTATAATCCAGTTCCTTTAATATACATTTGGAATGTAACTGTTGGAAGACCAAAGTTCTGTTGAAAAATGATTTTTATGGGTTTTTTTACCTTTTGTTACAAAAACAAAAATAAAACGAAGGGTAAAGTGCTCAATTTTATACACTTTTTTTTATAACATTTAGAAGCTTGAAATGTTGAAAATCCTAATTTTATTCTGAATAAGACATTATTAAATTCAGTCGCAAGTAAAATAAAATATCACAAAAAGTTTGAACCTACGTTTTAAGTAGAAGTGCTAATAAATCTTGGAGAATAAAATCGGCAAAGCATTATGATCATTCCTCTGTAAAAAACAAATAGATCTTATAACCTATGTTTATGACGGCTCGTCAAAGAATTAATGGATTCGGTGAGATGTTAAATTCATTATTCAGAACGATCCTCCAAGAAGTTAAAAATATGTTTCATATATAATAGTCACCGTCAGTAACATCGAAGAAAGTTTATGTATTTAGGTACTGATCAAATATTTTTTTTTAGGTTTAAAGACTGAATATCCTGATTAAGCATCATCAAAATGTTTTGAAAGAACACGTGACATTAATGTAAAAATTCCCATCAGGAATTCTAAGAGGTAACTCTAGATACGGTTACTATAGTAACCGTTCTTTAAACTCTTACAACATGTTCTAGGATGGTGTAAATAGTCGATGAAACACACACATTTTTTAGGATGAACGGGAGCGCTGGAGACGAATGGAGTATGCACAGTAAAGACATTTGTTGACATAGCACTATCTGACTGTGTTCTTTTTTGCTACTAAGAAAATCTAGAGTTAAAACCTCAAATTTTACTTGGATATCTTTTAAAATATTTCTATTATTGTTTATATTCATACAGACAAATTCGCTCATAACAAAAACCGACATATAAATTTTTGTCAACGTAAGTTCCTCTTTCTCACAAAACGAACGGCGGGATTTAACCTCCATTCTTCTAGTAAGCCCACGGTCTCAAGGTACGGAGTTAATTTTTATAGTAAAGGGAGCGAGCCCTCGGATTTTAAGCCTAGGCACACTAACATTAAGCCACCCAGAGCCATCACAAAAGCAGAAATGTGATTCAGATAATGTCTAGTCTCTTCAAATACTGTTTTCTCAAAGATTTCTAGACATCATGAGCTTCAACTGTCAAGATCCGTAAACTTGGTGACGTTACAAGAAACTTCTGTCATCATTTAAGTTCTCAGATTCCTGCCCTTTTTAAATCATTTGTTCTCACGCCGTCCTAGAGAGAAGTTTTCATTCATTTTTGTGTTTGTTTTTCGATATAAAGAATCAGTTGCGAAGTAATACCAAGTGTTACATATTTCGTGACAAGGCACTAAGTACTTTACTTTGTTATATCTTTTTTCACAACAGTAACCAAACTTCACCAAACCTTGGACTCTACTTTTGGGTAGAATGAAAGTGTTCTTCGCAATATAATAATATTATCTCTTTTCTCATTTTTCCGGTATTTGTAGTCCATTTGTATATAACATATCACAAACATGTAGAGTAAATAATTCAAAAGATTAGTATTGGTAGTATTATGGGTTACCTCATTCAAAATACCCGAGGAAAGAGCCTACGCTAATTCAAATGATTAAAATGTAAAAAACAAAATCCAGTGCAAATCATAACGGAGATAAAGTTTCAAAATTTACGAAATCACAACTACTTCAAAATCGTTATTTCTCATGTTTCATAGACATAACCTTAAGAGGCTAGAGTTTCCGGTATTTCATATACGTTGAAATCAAAGTATTATCACCGAGTTTGTTACACTGCCAACCATAGAATCTACAACCACGTAGGCACGTACACGATGAATAAGAACATTGACACTAACTGTTCCCCTGTCACTGATCTTGTTATATAACCAACAATTACAGTGTATATAATATATAGTCGATACCACTCACAGTCCAGTGTATATAATATATACTCGATACCACTCACAGTACAGTGTATATAATATATACTCGATACCACTCACAGTACAGTGTATATAATATATACTCGATACCACTCACAGTACAGTGTATACAATATATAGTCGATACCACACACAGTACAGTGTATATAATATATACTCGATACCACTCACAGTACAGTGTATATAATATATAGTCGATACCACACACAGTATAGTGTATATAATATATAGTCGATACCACACACAGTACAGTGTATATAATATATAGTCGATACCACTCACAGTACAGTGTATATAATATATACTCGATACCACTCACAGTACAGTGTATATAATATATAGTCGATACCGCTCACATGTAATGTGATACACCATCTTTTCCGGAATAATATAAGCCACACTTTTGTAGCAAGTTCTCAAAAATAATCCCACACATAAAGAAACACATGTTTTCACATCCTGAAATCCTGTATTTCTTCACACAGAGATAATGACACCATTCTCCAATAAGCTGATGCTATATTTTATTTAGAAGCAAATAAGACTTACACAATTCACATATTGATGTAGCTCAACACAAACACATTGTTTTTATATACATATTATACGTTGCTCAATGTACAATCGTACAGTTAACACGCTTTTAGGCCAGTAATTTGACAGAGATTACTCTATCGTTCCAAACTGATAAGATCAGTCTGTCCAATAATAAACAAAAAAACCTTCAAACTTTGGCAACAGTTCAAAATCTAATCTAAAATAACGCCCCAAGATGTATTAAGAAAACGATATACAGAAATTTAACGTGGCATGCTTCTTGTATTTCTCTCTTACAAATAGTCTCAGAGCAGCTATCCATGATTCGAAATTGTGAGTTAAAACCAGGGAAAACGCAGAAAAACTTTTAAAAGAAAAATAAGCAAACTTGACGTTTGTATAGGTTAATCCTTTAAAAAAACAAGCTGTCTCGAACCGATGACTAATGTGACACTAAGAATGTTGTTAACGAGATTATCTGTGTAATATAAGTGAAGCTATGTGTAAACAATAAAAGTAGAAAACAATTACTTAACCATTTCATTCAACACATTCTCGTACTTAATATTAAAACTCTTTCAGTAAATCAGCACATAGCCAAAATTACTGTTATTATTAATCCACCAACGAATAACAAATCATATAATCTTGACTAGAAAAAAAGTAAGCTGCTGACCATAACAGTTTGCAATAGATTAACAAAACTAAAGAGAATGAAATATACAAAATGTTCATTTTTAGTTTCTTAATGAAGTTGACTAAATATTCTATGACTGCCTGCAGATTCATAGAAAATGTTGGAACCTTTAAACAGATTCGCATTTCCTAAAACATTCCAGAGCTGTTGTGAAAGAAATTAAATTTTATTTCTTGCAGATGAATCATGTAATGTTTGTGTTTCTGCTGGAACTGACCACTACTAATCTGTAGCAATCCAGCCAAGAAATGTATTCATTTATGGTATTTCTCTTCTCACTCACTGCAGACTTAAAATCTATCTCGCTTGTACTGTTAAACGTCAGCCTTGGAAACCACACTATAGATACCTTGCTAGAGAATACAAGTTGTTATAACGAATGGCTTCGAAGTCATGTTGAACACTGATATTCAATTCACAGATAATACCTCTGACAAAATGTCATATGATTTTTTATCATTTCGTTTAGTTTTGCTTCGTAGTCGTGTCACTATTTACTGTAATTTGTGGCAAATCTGATTTTGGTTCATTTCTGAAGCTTGTTTAGCTAGCCTTAATCCTCATGACTTACATATACACTTGTATCCGTTATAAGAAAACATCATCTCACACAAGTTTGAGCCGTTGGTTTATATGCAAAATCTTTTCACCTTCTTTCATAAAAACCTGTTTACAGAATCATGTTCGGAATCACTCCCACTCACATTTGCATCACATTGAAATTTTGTTATACACTTTTTATCAAGGATACAGATAACATTATGCAATTAGTAGAAGACGGATATTGACATATTAACACGATTATTCGTCGGCGTAATTTACTCATATTGAGAATACGAGAAAGAAGATGCCTTTTTCTTTTTCTGAACAAGTCTTGTACGTACACAATATTTAGGTTCAATGTTTTTATGGTGGTTCAAAATTATGTAATTGGCGCGAACATTTAACTAAAGTAATTATATATTTGAAGCCAATTTAAAACTATCTCTGCTCTTTAATAGATAACATTACTAAAAACGTTCTTATACAAAGAATGTCACAAGTTCAAAAGTGAATCTTCAGACGTTTTTGCTCTCTCTTTCGTACCAGAAAATGCTTTTTCATAAACAATAATGACAGTTGTAAGTACAAATTCGTCATTTTTATGTTCGTTTGGATTTTCTTTTAAGAATTAGAGTGAATAGGGAAATTAACACCTACGATTATCAAAATGATATTTATTGCCCATGGACGTTTTTTTCACATAGATTTCGTGGTTTTGGCAATTTGATAAGTGGTATATACCTCCCCCTACCCCATCAGTTTTCAATAACAGTGTGGAAATATAACAAAAATTGTTAAACGAAACGAATCTTTACTATTAGTTGAAGCTTCAATATATGAATTATATTGTATGTTTAGGAGATCCAAACAGACCTAAAACAGATACATAGTTGAACAGGTCTATTGTTCTAGATATCTCCACATTAGGTAGACCCAGTGATGGGAAGTTAACAAAAACCCCAGTTTGATTGGACACTAGTTGAATTACAAAGAAAATTCAAAATATTGACATCACACTTAATCATAGATACTCTCCCCTGGAGCTGAAATTAGATTAAAGTTGCTTATACTATAAAATCGTATGCTACACCTGTAAACTTGCTAGTTTGTTCCTTTTGCTCCTTTTTTAGACAGGCCGTTTTTTGCATCGTTGGATGATCTCTCAAAATGTACTAAAGGTTGCTAATAATGTCCCAGTTCTATATGTGCATAAAAATACTGAACCTGTGTAAGCGCATAGTTTCAAGCAATGTATGACTTATTTGCTATTTTACTATTAAAGATTATTTTGTCAAATAATATTTATTGTTACACAAAGGTGTTTTGTATTGTTCATTCAATTTTTTATATATAAGACTCAGTTGACTTTCTTAGCTTGCCGTACGTCATGAGATGTTCTTGGTATTAGAATTATAGTCGTTTACACAGGCCTGCGATGGTTTTATTTCATGAAATTTTTACATGTTCTACAGTAATTCCTGTACGCTGAATCCTAAAACGATATTCATCTATCTCCATCACGTACAGATTTTTCAGAAAACGTCATAACACAATACATAAAAGAAAGGCCACAACACGTAGTTTTGAGAGTAAAAGACGTCGATTTCGCACAAAAAATCAGGATGAATGAGGATACACATTCGTTTGACATCAGTGTTCTTCCATTTTCTTCAGTTTGTTTATATTTTGTTAATAAACATAATAATAAAAAATGTTCATTGTGGTAAACAAAATAATAATTTGATCTAAGTAAGAGTTTTTTTTCTTCCCGATAGGTAAAAAAAAATCATTACGAGATAAAAAAAAAATTAACATTATTTTCTAAATACTGCGTA
>NW_013665616.1:448672-457134 GCF_000517525.1 Limulus polyphemus
GTCTTCGTTCTGTACTAGATTTTATATAATGTTAAATTACCAAAATTATAGTTTATTGTAAGTAATTTTAGTTGTAGTTAGAATAATGAGATTGTTTGTTATCTACAATTTAATGGGAATCAGCTCTATCATACAACTTTAATTAAAATAATACAATCATATTATACAGAGCCTTAGCAAATTAATTTTGTAGAAATTAATAAATGTTATATTAAACACGTGAAAATAGTACTATTATAGTTACAGAAATATAAGTGCTTATGTTAGATCCTAACACATACTAATGTAATGGAGGCAACACATTTTAGTTACTATTTTACATTGGAATTAAAACCAAAACCTTTGATTCACGTGAGAATAGGCCAGTACTGCACGAATTTGGTAAGTTTATATGCGGAAATTACTCTTAGCTAATTCAAAGCTGCACAAGAAATTATATTGAATAAGATTAGATAACATTACTTTTATGTTAGGCTTAGTACAGCTTACTTCTTATGATGAGTAATTTCGAAATTCATTCTAAGTATGATGAGTAAGTGTATAAACATATATTCATATACATTCGCGACTATGAAAAGTCATTTTCAGAATCACACAAAGAAGTATTTAAATCGAAGATAAAGTATGAGGTACGATTGTATATCTATCAACCGTTGTAAAATTTAGAGGTCTTACTCAGTAATAATCAAGGATACATGTTACCAAGATTAATTGAGCGAATGAGACAGGTTCTGTTTTTGTTCTGCAGGTAAGGTATGTTTAATGTACAAACAGTGCAAAAAACAACAACAAAGAAAAACAATAATGTTTACTGAAAAAGGTAGTTTAGGCATCAAATTTAATTTTGGAAAAGTATCCTTCATTAAATGCGTACTTGTAAAATACGTTTTTTAAAAATAATTTTGGAAGGTTATATCAACAGAGAAGATAAAGACACTATGAGTGAATTCAAATACCTGTTAAATAATAGCTTTATCCACTATTCTGTTAACACTCAGGAGATTCCGAAGCTTCTATTGTTAACATAAGTTTACATAGAAATGTCCAAATGTTATTTTCAAAGAAGTAAAAGCATCCGGAAACTTCACGACTTGAATAATATTCTCATAATTTTTCGTAGTTTATGTATAATATCAAGCGGAAAGACAGAGAGCAACTACAATCCAGAAAATTAGCTTATTCAGTGTTTACAAAATAGTTAAAAAAAACATCAAATAATAACTCTAATTTTTCAAGAAAGTTCTGAATTAATAGTTGCATCTGTAAGCATTTGTTTATTGAGAATGTACTACTTAAATAAGCATTTAGAAATTATCTATTAACAAAGTCAAAGGGTATGCTATGTAATTATGTAAAATAAATAGTTATAGAGCAGTATTAAGAAGCTTTTGTGTTCAAGTTTTTATAGAAATAAACGAAATGTAATTACGTGATGTTCCCAAACGTCCCTGTAGAGATTAAATGAACTAGGCATACACGAACCAGATTTTACAGATTATTTGGAGTTTAAGGCAAAAGAGAAACGTAAGTGAAACCTTGTCCAAATTTCATTTGTATAATTATCGTATTTATAAACTTAAGATCAATCAAGTTACAGATATAAACATATGTTATGGTTTGCATAAACATGTTTTAAATATTAATTTCAAATGTTTACGTTATTTTTATGGATTCCAAAAATGTTTGCCTTATATAAAAAGGAAGACGTGTATGAGGTGTCAATATGAATTTAGCTATGTCATGTACAACAGCAAAGAAGAACAGGTCCGAAAGAGGCAACAACTTTTTGCAACATGTTTAATTAAATATCATCATATTGCAATCTTCTCCTGTTATAATAACCTGTACTAAATTAAAATTACAGTTTAAACAATATAAAAATCATGAAGAAACGGGTATTTACAAAATCGCAGTCAATTATTTAGGATTAGGAGTGTAACTGATTTGTGATCAACAACAGCTACTTACTTTTGTATTTTAACATTATACATTTCTAATGGCTGCCGAGAAGTACCGGAATAGGGTTCAGTTGAGTTCAGAACTAACTGACAATCACAGGGGTTGTGCCGGTAGGATCTGACCTCTCATAGTGAGACCAGCTGGCTCGCAGGAGGTCGAAGAGCGTTCCTTTGCTGATGCTACCAATGGCTTTCTGCCTGTATACATTTTATTCTATTGATTCCCTAGACGGTACTTTGTTTATCGGAATAGGGATGTTGCTTTAGTAAAGTATTTCTTGAATTATTTGGTTTTTTCCATCAAGCGAGTTTTTTTTTAATCAAAATAATATTATTGTTGAAGAAGTGTGAGAAGTTATCAATATGTGTTCAATGTATGTATTTGATACTGAGTCGGTATGTATTTTATAGGACTGTTTAGGAAACATTAAGCCCAATTGTTTTAATTCAATCAATCAGAAAAGGAACAATCATATTATGAAATAATTTAATAAATAAAATGAAAAAAAAAAACAATTTGCACAATAAAAATAATCTTATTTGAGACGGATATACAGTCTCAAGTGCATTCTACATTTTATATCTTCTGTTCAATCATGTGATATCTTAATTTGCACGTTTTTTACAGAATATAACGCCATGTACTTACATTCTGTCTCGTTAATTTCTCGTTCTTGTTTAATACCTTATTATTTTTCTTAACTTTAATTATCTCCAATGGTTCACGTATATTTCTGGTACCATCATTCTTAGGTTGATATAATAATGTAATTTTATCCCACTGGAGTATGTATAATACTTACATGTTCGGTTAACGGTGAAATATCTATTTTTCTTATTTTTAACATTTCGTTTTTGCTCATTAATCTAACATTTTTAAATTCCTTTTAATCTATCCCATGTATATGCTTCAACATTCACAAGTTATTTTGTAAATAGCTGTTTTTTTTTCGTTATATTCACTTTATCATCAGTTTTATTTAATAATTGACTAACATTTTGTTGGGTTTATAGGTAACGGAAAAATTTTGACTTCTTTCATATATTAAAACGTTTACAAGATAAACCAAGTTTATATATCGCAAAACTTGGTTTATCTTTTTTTCTCTTTGCTCAGATATTTTTCATAAAATCCTATTATCACGAGTATTTTCATTATGCTCAGGTAATGATATCTGGGCCAGAACTTTCATCAGCTGCTACATATTTCAACAATAACATTTCGTTATCTAACACTTGTTTAGAACACAATTTTATACTTTTACACGCATAAAAATAGAAAGCTGAATTTTTTTTAGCTTTTGTGTGACTTTATTGTTGATGTTATGTCATGATCACAGAGAAAGTTTTACAATAAACTGTAATATTTAACTTAATTTAATTTAATTAAACTAATTTAAAAAAAGATAAATCATCATTTTATTCTACCTCGTAAGAAAATTTAATAAAAGTCTCTAAAATGTTAAACTGAACATTTGCTAATGTAACTCAATATATGATCCAATTGGAAAATAAATGTTATCAGCTCAACCTAAAAATGACATTATCAGAAATATTAGTAAGTAATTGGAGATAATTAAATTTGAAAAAAAATTGTATTAAACAAGGATGAGGGATTAGCGTGACAGAAAGTAAGTAGATGGCATGATAATCTGTAAACCAAAAACATGTAATTTAAGATATTAATGAACGGAAAATCAAAATAGTATTGTGTGACTTATACTCCAGATGACGACGTGTTGAAGAGTCTAGACTTATAGAGTGTATTGCAAACTGTAGATTAGTTTCAAAGAAAATATTTTTATTGTGTAAACCAAAAAAGGGTTAATGTTTTAAAATTTTATTTATTTATTATGTTATACAAGTGCCCAAGAATAATTTTATAATGAAATAATTTGACTGATATTATCAGTAAGTTTGGGAAGTAGACTGCCTGTAGCGTAATAAGATGCAGTGTCTCATATACCACCAATATTCAAGTCAAGTGAAACGAGAAATTAACACACTGTGACAGAATTAAGTTTTGAGTTAAATTCTGGTAATCCAGCATTTAACTGTAGATCTACTAGATTCTATAACTGAATGATTTAACATTTCTTGTTTTTACATGTATAAAATATTAATTTTGCTTAGTAATGAAATCACAAGTAATAGATTATTAAAGTATTATTTCAGAGAACGTAATAGTCCAAATTACCCAAAATATTATTTAAATAACGATGCATACAGGGTACTGGAAGACGTTACCAAAATCTTAAAATACATTATGCAAGAGACGAAATGAGTTAGAATTTTGATTAGATATTGCAAACGATATTTTTTTTGCCATTAAAATACACGACAGATATAAAAACTAGATTATTTACCATGGCTTACATCCAAAATATATTGATCTTCGACTAGTTGTACTTTTCTACCTCAATTCATCTATTTTCGTTAGTATCAGGTATTCCAAGAGTGATTCAATAACATTTTACTTGCGTATCTGCGAAAGCTAGCGGATACCTATTAATTAATTAATTATTTTTTTTAGAATCGAACTGTAACATATTCTCATTAAATGGCTAACAAATCATTTTAAAGGGTCAATGCATAATACACGTTTGATTGATTACAAAAATTGTGTTCGGTAACACATCATAATATTTTAGATATGTATACCGTTATTTTAGATCTTTGTATTTATGTTTCAGAAAATTAGGAGTGTCACATTTACATATGAAAATAAAAAATATGCGTCCACTGTTCATAAGCCAATAGTATTTTGGATTTTTTTTTTATTGTAATGCCTGTACAGAGATGTGTTTATGTATCGTGTAATAATGGATAAAATAAATCTTGCCATACAATGATTTGAGTAGTAACGTTGTTCGCTATCTTTGTAATTTACTCTGTATATAGTATATTTCACATACCTCTGTTTATTTAATTGCTTTGTTTTTTCGTTCTGGTTATTAGCCTCTTGTGGATATATATTTCGTAAAAAAGTATTATAGTACGTCAAGTCAACAACATACAGTGCCATATTTTCGTGCACAGCTAATCCCTGTGGTGTCTCACTTCTATAAGTTTATATAAAATGTATCTGAATAGTATTATACTAAAACAATATGAGTGAGCAAATAAGTCTTATTGTAACTTGTGCACAATTAATGGACTGTCAACATTATTTATTATTTACTTCATCATAAGGAAACCATTAATGAAAATGTTTACTCAACTGGTCGTAAATTGATAAGTTGATAAATACTTATTATTAAATGAAACTATAGTTTAATTTAAGAGTTAATGCACTTACTTTAGTGCTACGTTCTTTATACTTTAGGAATTAGTTTTTGAGCTCATTCTGTGTAACTTGTAAAAACAATTGCAAATACCTGGTATTTATATTAAACAGCATATATTATAATATATTAATTAGGCCACATAGAAAACATTCATTAAAATCTCAGTTTAGATACTATTAATGTAATTACAATCATAAAAAATATTTGTTTATGCTATAATAATTAAATAAAGAGATACTGCGCCAGAATATCACGAATATCAACTAAAAGGGGCCAATTGTATAATAAATTTATCAAGGTATTCCCTTTTTTTTCCTATTAAATTAAGCTTGTAACAGCTTCATGTTACATAAGTACATCTTACCAACAGAATAGAATGAGTAAATTAACAATGTTGGAAAAGCATGTATAGTTACTATAGTTACTATAGGTGAACGTAGTAGCTTTTCAGTCCTATAATATATTGTAAAGGACTGTTGTATGTGTAGAACATTATATTTTAAATACCAAATCTAAGCTTAATGCTTGTAAGTCGATACTCTCAGCTTGGGCTTGCTGTGTACTTGAAAAATCTGAAAGTTTTTATCTAATGCAGTTCAAATAATACTAAATAATATATATATAGCTTTATATCATTCAAGCTTTATAAATATCACACGTCCTGATTCAGACAGAAATTATGCGTTTCCAGTTGTGAAAGGAAATCCGCCTTTTGTCCGAAATACTAATTAATGTTTTATATGCACATATAAATACAGCAGTACCTAAAACATTTTACGGAGGTAATTGCGAGTTTTGCAAGATCATTTTCCATGTTGTTTACCAAACGTTTAACTGTAAAAAAGCTGGAGATGGGGGAAATACATAGTGTTTTAAAGACAAAAAATTAATACTTGGAGGGATATGAAGTCTACACTCTTACTAAAAATGCCCCCTTGTGGCACAGCGGTATATCAGCGGACTTACAACGCTAGAAACCTGGTGTCCATTGATAGCCCATTGTGTAGCTTTGTGCTTAATTCCAAACAAACTCACTAATAATATGCCATGATACACTGAATGAAGTTAAAATCTACAAAAACAACGAAAATCTCATAAAAACACATTTCTAATTTTTTTTTATTAGTAAACCAAAAATCCTTTGAATATAATTGCTATAATTTTTCTACTGTTGGGTGCTAAATTTAATCTGAGATTCAGACGAAGAACATTTCTTTTTACCCCTTTTAGAAGTCACTTTAGTACACAATAGAAATTCAAATGTTTGAATTTGAAAGAAAGTATTTAAGTGTTTAGTATATACATCTTGGTTTCATGTCAGTATTTTCAATTATATACATATGTATACAGATGAATTCACAATACACTAGTTTCAGCATAAACCGTTCTGCTTTTCCCGTAACTATAAATAGATTTTTTTAGGATATTCTTTTTGAAACCGTTGAAAGATTCAATTAACCATCGTATTGGGTACTTTGAATAAAAACGTATGTCAAAACATATTTTAACCGGTAAAATTTAATACAAAAATCCTGTGATAACGAAGAGCACTTTGTATTACTTTCAGCCGTTGATTTAATATATTCATCGAGTCATTATATGCGGAGGTGAGCAATTAACATATGTAAAATAGAGTGATATCTCAAAATATTTCATCACCAATACAGCCCGGAATTCGATCCCTTTCCCAACGAAAAAAAAAAAACAGTGATCTTAATAACTGTTTCATTGCTTTCATGAAATGGTGAACGGCGTGCATGTGTACCATTCACCATGGACGTCTAATGAATGCTGGTATATATATATATATATATATTAAGAACTAACTCATACTGGCTAGCATCTTTATATTAGTAAAACTATTGTAGTATATTATCTACCATGTACTTCTAGGTTTTGTGGAAATCTGAGCCATACCCTAGAACATCTGGAAGTTTCGTGATCATCGGAGGTAGGGAAGTAGGCAAAGAAGATGCAAAATTGAAATGTCTACCAAACCTGCAAAATTGTGAAAATGGCCACTTTAAAGTTTCTTGGTGGTCAGAGATCGGGAATTTGGAACATTTTCGTAAAGACATAGAGATACAAGCTGATTTATAGTATAGATTAAATTTTCCCGAAAATAACGGACAAGCTATGTATATTTTAAGGAATTTTATCAATATTCTGTCTTATTATATATGTTGCCTTTAGGTGACTTGTGTTTAGAATTACATCTTTTTATTAGTCTAGTAGTGCCTCCTAGTGGCTCAGCGGTAAGTCGAAGAGCTCACACCGCTAAAAATCGGGTTTCGATACTCGTGGTGACACCGCACAGCTAATCCATTGTGTAGCTTTACACTTAACAACAAACAAGTAAACAACCTGGTACTTGATACCTGCAGGCAATATCAGTTCGTATGTTGAAACAGTAATATTGTTTTTTACAGGAACTTTCCAAAAGTTTTGCTCACAATTTACGGTGTAAAAATGGCTGTTTTTACCATATTTTTACTATACTGAAACCTGTGCATTGCTAACTCACGCTAAATTGTAATGCTTTTAAATATATATATATACGAATACGTCGTAGAAAACTTGCTTATGCTTTCTGAAGAGGCACTTGCGCAAATAAATTTCTTTTATATATATATATGTATGTATTAGTACACTCCTAATGCTGACTTTTGGTCAATATCAAGCTCATCTTTGCTGCTAGGATATGACAACCAATATTGAAGGGGAGTTTCGTGGTTCAAGCAGCTCTGGAAGGTGGCTCCTTATATACATTATGTCTTAGGAACTGATTATCTTAAGTGCTTACAAAATGTGTATCTTCCTACGAGCTATCTCAGGTATTTCTATTATTCTGCATTATTCCTCGCTTCTTTGTTATACACCAAATACTGCTAGAAAATTATGGATAGTACTTACATTTATTAATTCCATAGCTTCACGTTGAGGCAACAGAAGTTAGGTTTTTCATTTACAGACTAGTGTGGTGAGCTCGATCTGGTTCACTAATGTGTATTTTCTAAAGTAGTTAGTTCGTTCGTTCAGGGAAACATACATTTCCTTTCGGAGAGTGGAAGTTTTTGATAATATATATATATATATAGAATTATATGATGCTTCTTTCTGTAAACTTTAGTGCAAAAGTGATAAATTATTTATTAATTAATAAACGTATGCACTACCGGCACTTGTGTTTAAAATTTTTAAATTATAATAAATAATT
>NW_013665616.1:458134-463086 GCF_000517525.1 Limulus polyphemus
CGTTGTTTTTAATTATTTATTATAATTTAAAAAGACTCATAAACGTTTTTCCCATCCTAATATACACAAATGTAGAAAAAAATCAAATTTAATATTGTTTGTTTTGAAGTGAAGCACAAAATTACGCAATGGTCTATCTGTGCTCTTCCCACAACGGGTATCGAAACCCGGTTTCTAACGTTGAAAGTCCGCAGACATACCGCTGTGCCACTGCGGGAGCTTTTAAGAGTGTTACGTAGTACTAAAGAGATTTACAAATACACACGTTGTGACATAATGCTATATATACGAGCCATAGCTCTATTCGACATGTTTAACATCTATATATTTAGTTCACGAATGTTTCCCAACTAATTTACACTGTAGCCACCAGGAGTAGACTTATCAGTAATGGTGTGCATGTCACAGCCCTTTCCGAGGAATGGGGTTTCCAAAACGAAATAGAAGAGAGATGCAAATATCGGGGCCCACCAATTTCAAAACGACTATCTACAACAAAGTAAGTAGGATCGTATAAGGCATCTCGCTTCGTGTAAGAATGCCACTAAAATTGGCAAAGTTCACAGATTTGAGGTCCAGAATCCCTAACTTCACCCCATCAAGAAATTGATAGCTAACAAGTTGCACATATTCCAATATATTATCACCAAATAACTTACAAATACATTGATCTATTAAGCTAACATAAAACATGAGAGTACAGACTAGTGAGAATACAAACTGTAGAAAACTGTACGACAAAATACCTTGTATCTAAATGATGGAAATCTTCTGAGCGACTACTATATGACAAGCATTTTGCTACCGGTCAAGAGTTAGAAAATGCCCAACGTGGCACAGAGAACGTTTTAAAGTTTATCGTCAGGTTTTATCCTTATTGCAGGTTTCTCATGCCCAACGTGGCACAGAGAACGTTTTAAAGTTTATCGTCAGGTTTTATCATTATTGTAGGTTTCTCATGCCCAACGTGGCACAGAGAACATCACAAAGTTTATCGTCAGGTTTTATCGTTATTGTAGGTTTCTCATGCCCAACGTTACACAGAGAACATTACAAAGTTTATCGTCAGGTTTTATCGTTATTGTAGGTTTCTCATGCCCAACGTGGCACAGAGAACGTTTTCAAGTTTATCGTCAGGTTTTATCATTATTGCAGGTTTCTCATGCCCAACGTGACACAGAGAACATCACAAATTTATCGTCAGGTTTTATCGTTATTGCAGGTTTCTCATGCCCAACGTGACACAGAGAACATTACAAAGTTTATCGTCAGGTTTTATCGTTATTGCAGGTTTCTCATGCCCAACGTGACACAGAGAACATTACAGAGTTTATCGTCAGGTTTTATCGTTATTGCAAGTTTATTATATGATGTGAAATTTAAACTTTACAAAGTGTTCAGTGAAGCAAAAATGAACTCTACTTACTATGAGAAGAGCGTCCTATACCAATTACACAAGATGTAATTCATGAAAAGAAAGCATGGTTAGCGTCAAAACACATAACTAAGTCCACAGCAACGTTGAAACGATCACTGAATAGTGAAATAGGCATTCATGGTCTTCTCTTTTCCGACACACCTGCAAAGACACTACACTGTGCATCCATTCACTTCTTCGCGTTTGGTTTGCTCAAACGTGTTCTTTCCAAGCCGCGTGCTGCAATAAGAACTATTTCTTTCTTCATCGACCG
This sequence comes from Limulus polyphemus, assembly GCF_000517525.1. Lineage (NCBI taxonomy): Eukaryota > Metazoa > Arthropoda > Merostomata > Xiphosura > Limulidae > Limulus > Limulus polyphemus. The sequence goes on from NW_013665616.1 coordinate 459,826, forward strand.
TGCTCATTCCTATAGCCGTGATTACACACTGTTAACCGACACCGCAGTTTCGATTCTGGCAGCTTTATGTGAAGATCTGTGAAGCCAACCTTAGACCACGCATTTTGACAAGCTTTCCATGAACTCTCTGCTGTATGTGGATATCGGTTTTCGAATTTTTATAATAAAGTGGGATTATTAAGCTACTTTAATTTTAAAAGAGTAATTATGCATAGAAGCATTTAATAATGCCGTAATTGAATCTTATTTTAAATTATGATGAATATAAACAAAATATATGTTTCATATTCATAGAAGTGTGCAATGATAGATACTATAGGTTACTAACCATCTCCCAACGTAAAAAAACTAGTGACCTTACTAACTATTTCACTGCTTTCATGAAATGGCGAAACGGCGTGCGTGTGTACCATTCACATCTATTGAATGCTGGTATATATATATATATATATGTGTGTGTGTGTATTAGGAATTCATCTATACTGGCGAGCGTCTTTATATTAGTGTTTGTAGTTTAAACACAAAGCTACACAATGGGCTAACTGTGATCTACCCACCACGGGTATCGCAACCCGGTTTCTAGCGTTGTAAGTCCGCAGACATACGGTTGTGCCACTGGGAAGCTTATATTAGTGAAACTATTTTAATATATTATCCAACATGTATTTCTAGGTTTTGTGGAGATCTGATCCATACCATAGAACTTCTGGAAGTTTCATGATCATCAGAGGTAAGGAAGTAGGCAGTAACAAGATGAAAAATTGAAATATCTACCAAACCTGCAAAATTGTGAAAATTATAAATTTGCCGAAGGACATTTTAAAGTTTCTTGGTGGTCAGAGGTTGGGTAGTTGGAACACTTTCGTAAAGACATAGAGATACAAGCCATTTTATAGTACAGATTAAATTTTACCAATAATAACGGACAAGCTATGGATATTTTACGGAATTTTATCAATATTCTGTATTCTTAGATATGTAACCTTTTGGTGACTTGTGCTTAGAATAACATGTTTATATCAGTCTAGTAGTGCCCCCTAGTGGCTCAGTGATAAGTCTGAAGGCTCACACCGCTAAACATCAGGATTCGATACTAGTGGTGACACCGCACAGATAGTCCATTGTGTCGCTTTACGTTTAACAACAAACAAGCAAACAACCTGGTACTTGATACCTGCAGGCAATACCAGTTCGTATGTTGAAACAGTAATATTGTTTTTTTACAGGAACTTTCCAAAAAGTTTTGCTCGCACTTTACGGTATAAAAAATGTCCGTTTTTTGAATGTTAAAATGTTATATTTCTAAAAGTCCGTTTTTGTAAAACAGATAAGGAGATTATGCTTTTTTCCTAAAGAATTATAATATGATAGGTAGAAAAACAATTTATGAGTTACAGTTGTGAAAAACGTGACATAAGAATAGAATGTAGTGGTATAAAATAATCTTTTATCACCCTTCTCTAAAAATCAGTACAGGAACTTTTCACACCAGCTGCATGACAAATCATCGGAAGTATTTTCTCCTCGGTTAAATCAGTTTTTGCATTTTAACTGCTAAGTATTTAAAATACAAAAAGTGTATTTGGAGAACCTTATCAGAGATTGTTAAAATAACTTCCAAACTAACTCATATCAGAAAAGTGCAGTCACAATATGACCATTTTAAAGGTGACTGTAAACGAATGTTTTTAAATATAACTAACACATATCTTGTATAAATTCATAAGGTCACCAATTAAACGTTGTAACAGCCTATTTATTATTGTTTTATACTGGTGTTTCATCCGTTAGTCTAGCTACACCTAGGCAAGTATATTGTTTTGCGTGTTTGCATTATTATTACATCGAATTGTTATTTTCCTAACTAGTTTAAGCTAACTCTCCCGGTGATGAGTTAATGAAAGAGCTTGAGTTTTGGTGGTTGGAGTTGCTGTCTTAATGCCAAATATGTATTATTCTTTAAGATGTTGACCTTTTTCTAAATGTCGAGCTATGCAACATCATAATATATTTATAAATAACGTATGTTTTGAGTACACTGGAATAGGCGGCAACTGACTATTGTAGAAAAAACACAAGTGTAGAAGACGACGTTTCGAAAAATTTCCGTTTTTCGTCTTCTACACTTGTGTCTTTGCCACCCATTCCAGTGTACTCATCATGAATGCTCTGCTTAAACAATCTATCAAAAACGTGTATTTGTTTTTGTATTTATTAAACACACAGCTACACAATGGGCTATCTAAGTTTGCCCAACGTGGATTTATATATTTTTTTTATTCCTGTAAACTCCCGGTGGAGTATAGGGCCGCAACAACACCTCGCCAACGGAATGTGTTGTTGCAGTTACTTGTAGCAGGTTCGTTTTTTACGGGGCGGAGTTGCTAGCCCCGCGCCCAACCCTCCTCCTTTCTCGTCCTGGACTTGGGACCAGGCAAAGGCGGAGGTTGGCATGTCTGGTGTGACGGGGATTTGAACCCGCGACCCTCAGATTACGGGTCGAGCACCCTAACCACCTGGCCATGCCGGGCCTATGTGGATATTGAGCCCCGAATTTTAGTGTTCTAGATCCACAAACTTATCACTGAGCCACCGAAGAGCTAATACATAAGCATGGGTTACAATAAATATTTTTATATGCTAAGATTTAACTCAATAAGTACTAGACTTTATTTACTATTTCAAAAAAAATTCCCTCTATGAGAAATTAAATAAAAAATTTTAATAGCAGCTGTTACGAAAAAATTACAATCATGCAATTTACTAAACAATTCATATATTTCTGTTCACAGACTGCCAGTTATAACAAACATTAACACAATTATTACAACTTACATATTTTTTCCTCCTTTGGACCTTTAATACTTCCTCAGCTATCATAAAACTAGATTCTTTTGAAACGTTTCTTTTTTTGTATATCCCACGAGCAAAAGTATTTTATGAATTTAGTTCTAAAAAAGAATATAAACGATCAAATAATTTTAAAATGCACAGTAAAGTTACTTCCTGTAGAGGGGAAATAAAAGTAGACTTTATACTGTGATAAATGAATAATTAACATCAGTATATGTTTTGTGTATTGGGATTTATTTTGTATGTTTTTAGAACAAGATATTAGAAGTTTTATTAAATTAAAATAATCAGTATTAATGTTAAGAAATGACATGTTTTCTAAGTGTCTACGATTTTAAACTAAATTCGTTATTAATTAAGATATTTAAATTTGTTTACACTAACGAATAAATATTTGTAGCAAAAGTG
>NW_013665616.1:463831-498483 GCF_000517525.1 Limulus polyphemus
ATTTGCAAACCTGAACCCTAAATATAATTCCCCTAGCTTTCTAACAATTGCTACAATGTGATTAGTTACTATCACAAATGTTTTTCAATGAAGTTATCTTTCAGCTCACTCTTTCATGGATCTCAAATGAATTACTCTTCTACCTACTGATCCTTGTCAGTGTAATTCAAATTCCTCTATTCACCTTAGGACTAAATTTACAGAAACACAATAACACTGTATTAAGAAAAAGAAAAGAATATACTCGTGGAATAGATTAAAGTAAAATCTCCTTAATGATTTTGCACATTCGGGCGAATTACAAAAAATTGAAAGAGCTAGTAATTTTTCTTGGTAGATTAAAAAATAACTTTATGCATTTATTTCTAATTAGTTGTGTATCTTTTTTCCAAAGCTTAACAATGATGTTTTTGCTGTATATAAACAAAATAGTCTTGCTCAAAAAAAGTTCAAAAGGAAATTAAATACACGCAAGCAACAAATCAAGACACGTTTTGACTTATATTTTTCTCACGCAACCAATATATATATATATTTCATGTATCTATTTCATTTATTTCTACAGAATTTTTGTTGGTACTTTGGCGTGGTTATCTGTTCGTGATTATTTTATGAGAGTACAGTGTTAACCTAACAATAAAACATTCTGTAACAAAGTGAAGTTAACAAATCTTTATGTAACAAATATCTGAACCAACTATTTGTGACTAAATACATTTTGAAAAAAATAAGTATAAGAACTCGTAAAACAATATTCTAGTTCTGAATACAGCAGAATACAGAAGAGTAGTATAGTTATTAAATAACCGTTTCAATAAAATAAACAATACATACACTGTGCATCATGTCTTTATTGTTTGGACATTTACTATGTTGGAAATCCATCAAATGTAGAGCATAATTAATTACTACACCGTGTCATATCAGGTGTATTCGTGTTTCATCATTTTCCGTGACTTAGAATAACAAATTATTAGATCTTTTTTTTTACTTTATATATTTCTTTTGTTTCTGGACGAGTGTCATAGTTTTAAGTTATATTTCGAGTCATGACACAATAACGTCATATTGTATACTGGTGTCTGAGATCTTATGTATAATGTATATCTGCATATTGGTGTCAGATATCTTATGTATAATATATATCTGTATATTGGTGTCAGATATCTTGAGTATAATATATATCTGTATATTGGTGTCTGAGATCTTGAGTATAATATATATATGTATATTGGTGGCTGAGATCTTGTGTATAATATATACAGTATATATATACAATATTGTATTATTCTGAGTAAATGAAATAGTTAAGATATGGAGTTATGAAAACAATGTCGAAGGCACAGAGAGAATTCGATTCATTAAGATTACACAACTTACAGCGGAATTGATATATATGTTTTCGCATTCTGTCAATAGATTTATCAAAAATACTGATGTTTCTTAATGCAATTATCAAACTTTTATAAGTGAGTATTCGTGATAACAATATATTATACCTTTGCATACCCAAATCATTGTAACAGTTATTTTCATAAAAATTGAGAATAATTGCTTTTCATAAAAGACGAATTCGCAATGCATACTTTATGACAATAAAACGTTCAAGCTTTGTAAAGTGATTTTCATATAACAGTAAAATAATCATACCATATGCTGGTTAACCGTCTTGCATCCATGCAAAACCCATTGTAGAAAATCGTCGATATAACGAAAAATATAAAGTTTCTTCGCATCGTCTGTTTCTCAAATACTGGGATCAAAGTGAAATTGGAGAGCTGTAATGATGTAGATTTTTACCAGTGATCCAATAATAAGCTCAAATCATGTGCAATCTTTGTCTATGCCTTAAGCTATATTTTGCAATATACCATATAAAATCGTTTTTATGTGTCATATTGCACCATTTTTTGTGATTTTTATAACAGTAATTTTTATCAGAAGAGCATACTTGGCCATAAAGCTTTTGTTCAACTATTTGTTTGCTCATCAGGATCTAGAAAATATGTCCATGAAATTGGGGCGGGGTAAAATTTCAGTAAAGATTATCTCATTATAATAAATATGATTCAGTGATTAATTTTATATTTTTCGTTAGAGCTTATGAAGATTTATAGTAATTGATTAACTATTTTATTATTGCAATTTACTTACTTTTTAACTTTTTCAGGTCAAATTTTCAAGAGAGAGAATATGAAGATCCACTTTGATTTATGTAAATGATCAAAAATTGAACATCTTTATCTTTCGTTACCTTCTAATATGAATTAAGTCCATTTCTCTAGCATATTTGGTAATTTTCAGGAAACAGAGCTTTGAATGTTCCCTAGCTACTTAAACATCTCAACGTAGTTCTTTTGCTTATTACCCATTTCGTTTTCTGTTGTCATTCGAACAAAAAGTAGAAACCGAATATTTGCGTTATAGCTACAACAGTATGTTCCCATTTAATTTTTCCCATTGTTTTCTTCAGACTCCATTATTTTTGTATTAGAATTTTTCTATTCTTTTTTTCTTAGTTAAGCTACCAACTTACATTAAAAGTTATATGTTGTGTTTCACAATATTAATAATTCACTCAAGCACCAGAAATAATATAAATAATTCATTCAAGCACCATCAAAAGCAATAATATTTTGATAAATCGATACTTTATGGTATAAATGATAATGTTAAAAATCAAAAACAACTAAAATTGGATATGATGTAGAAAAACACAATACCTGATGTTTCGTTAGCGTTCACGCCCACATAATCAGAAAGAGCATATGAGCATGCATATTGGTATAAATACAAGAAAAAGTCACGTTATATTCGAGTGACGTAAAATACTGGATTATCATGCAGGTTTTCAACTAATAGGAAGCTTCAACAGTGAAATCAAAAATATTCTTTTATTCATCTACAAGTTTCTCTTCATTCCCTACACCTACCTTTAGTGTATAAAAAATCTTGAAGGTGTTTACAAAGTTTTTTTGCAAGGCTACTTTTTATAGAAGAAAAAGGTGGCACGAATTAAGAATGTTTCTGAAGAAACGCCTTTGTCTACATTTCACAGTTGTTTCAGCAACGAGTTTAAGCACGTTTTATATGGTTATTTTACAACAATAAAAATCATATGTAGAAAATGAAGAGAAGTTCACGTAAAAGCAAAATACATTATATTTCTTTAAGAGTTAAGACCCGTATTAATCATCACGCTGATGCCATGCTATTTTTACGTCACTCGAATATCACGTGTACATATGGTCTTATGTTATTCTTGATGATGCTGGCCTAAAAACCGAAACGTTTAACACAATCTTAACAATTTCCTATTGTAACGAATTTGTTGTCATATATTTATTTTTGATATGAACGTTGTTTAGATTAAATTTGTATTTAAAAATATGCGTAACTTATAGTGTCAGCTATGTATTGCGTTGAACGAATTTGTAGTATATTTATTTTAATGACATCGTTTGTTTGGAATGAGTTTATATTTAAAAAACGTGCCTAGATTACAGTGTTAGTTACGTATGGCGAAACTCCCGCCAATTTTCCAACATTGTAGAATATTCGTGAACACAAGAATCGACAATATATCCACTTCCGTATCCGTTATACTGTATATATATATATATATATATATATATATTAGAAACGTATTTATGTAAGAAAAACGAAAACGAGTTGTGTCAATCTTGTTGATAAATAGCATAAATTAAATAAAATATAAGCTTCGGACTATATTAAATTCTCAATACTTAACACTATTTTATTATAAGTTACAGCTTTTACAGTAAGGAAGAATATTTTTAAACCAGGTACGATGTTTCGATCACTGGTGCGATAATTCTTCAGTACAACTTATGTACTCAAGTAGTTACTGAGTAAGTGCCCGAGTAATAAAAGAGAATGCAGTATGTGATCATACAAATATGTACGAATTGTTATTCTGATCTGTATAAGTTGTTTTGAGCATTTTTTTGTCAAAATACACATACACACATGCTTTGTATAAAAGGGTGGGCTTTTGGTAAAATCTTTTTCAGAAGAGATCAACGCTCCATTCTGTACTTAATGTAGAATCATGCCTTGTCACGTGCCAGAAGGTATAGGGCGTCAAATTGTTCGACTGTACATAAATGGTATGAAGCACAATGACATTGTCAGAACAGTAGGGTACCCCAGTGTACTGTATCCAAAATCATGAAACGTCATCGCACTACAGGAAAGTCTATTGGTAGACGCCGAAAAACTACTGCCAGAGATGACCGTGTTTGGATCAAGTTAACACGTCAAGGTTGAAAGAAGTCTTGCAACACCTTACGACAGGAATAGCATGAACACATCCATTCCAGGGTAAACAGAAGAACAGTGAATAGGAAACTGACCAGACAAGGTTATTTTGCAAGAAAGGCTATCTGTAAACCAATACTAACCAGAATTAATTGCTGTAACTGTATTACTTGGACAAGACAGCATGTAAACTTACAGTTAGAATAGTGGCGATATGTCATCCTTTCAGGTGAGTCCTGTTTCCGTCTTGTTAAAGCTGGTGGTAGGATTCTTGTCCGTCATTTGCCTGGAAAACAGATGAGGGAAGATTGTCTTTCCCACAAGGAACATATAGGAGGTGGTGCAGTAAATGTTTGGCCAGCTATTCATCCTGGTAGAAAAACTGCAATTCATATCCTCCAGGGAAACGTCAATAACGCCTCATACTACCCTAAACTAGCTACTGTAGCTGAGTTTCAGCGCCTTATAGTGACAAGTTGGGATGAAATCACGGTGGATTACATCAATAATCTCATCAACAGCATGCCACATCGCCTTGCGGAGGTATGTGGAAGACCAACCATGTGCTAAATGTTTAATATGAAGTAAAATAAGGTGACAGACGCTACTGATAATAATTTTATGTTATATTTTGTCGTTATATATCTTTTGTTGTGATAGGTAAAATGCTGAATTACATATCTTTCTACAGGTGTCTGATAAAATTGTTTGCTGTTCTAATAAATCGTTCATGATGTTCATAGAACCTGTCTCATCATACAAATTACATATGTAGATATTTAATATAACATGCATTTCTCAGGTTGATAGTGCTCAGTGTATTTTTATTCCATCTTAATAATAATGATCTTATTTTTTACAGAATATGCAAAAATATTTGCCAAAACATAAGTTTCTAATAATGCGTATACGCTTAAATATTTATATTGGTAATTTATACTGATCTTTGGCTTAATACATAATCTATATATATATTAATAGTGATAATGAAATATGAGTTAAGTTCAACGTGTTTTGACTTACTGAAAATATGTTAAAAGTAATATGACTAATAACATTTGTTGAGTTGTGTGAAGTTCAGTTAACGATAGTGGGTTGTGTCAGCTTGAGAACTTCAGTTGCAGAGAAAATAACTTAATGGTCTACTCTTTATTTCTCAGTATCATGGAGAAGTGGACAATACAGAAATTGTCTCAACTGATGAAAATCAATGAAATATATAGAAGATCATGGAAGTAAGTGTATGTTGGTAAAATGACGTTCAAATTTAAAATTCTAATTTACTCAATTTATTAACACAATTTTCTCGAGCATTTTTTTTCTTTCTTATCAAACCGTATGAAAAAAAGAAACATTTCACAACTTCAAGGTTAAAGCAATTAATAAGCCACTAACTAAATTGATTAGTAATAAAAAGTATTAATAAACAGGTTATCGTTAACAGCAAGGAATTTTGATGTAGTTTCAATAAACGTACAGCAAATGGTTCACAGAATATTTGGCAAAGATTTTCATTATATCAAACTGCATTTTCCACTTCAATAAAGCAGTTAAAAATACATGTGTAAACACGTCGCTCATTTTCAAGATGGGCTATGTTTTACAAAGCAGTACTACCACAAAAACTTTGTCATATATCGCTTATGTTAGTTATTTTCTAAGTTATTTCAAAAGTTTTCCTTTTAATATTGTGCAAACTTAAAACACTGTATGCCTGTTTAGAATGAAACCTCAGTTTGATTCACGATCTTGTTAGTGAATGAAAACCCCTGTTCTACAACCCCAGGAACTTAGAACACGAAATAATACAATGATAATTAAAATATTTATCTTCTCTAGAATGTGATTCACATATGCCAAAAGAAGTGCTTGGTTATTCAAAATACATTTGTACAAACTGTGTCCAGTGGCATTGTAGAAAATCATGGATTCACAATATCTGTCAATTGGAGACACATTGATTTGAAATTGGTTAATTAAAATCTAATATGCACACACGAGCGTGTGTGTCAAGGCGGATTGTTAGTAACATTGTTACTTTAGGAGTAATAATTTTTTTACCTTTCATTTACACGACTTTTTTTAGATTTCACTTACATGCGAGTAAGTCATAGCTCTGACTTAATAGGATTGTACAAACTTTTTCAGTGTTCTAGCCCCCCAGTGCCACAGCGGTATGTCTGCGGACATACATCGCCAGAATCCTGGTTTTGATACCCGCGGTGGGCAGATCACAGAGAGCCCATTGTGTAGCTTTGTGCATAATAGCAAACAAACAAACAATCCAGTGTTCTAATATATTTAGTTTTATAATAACTCTATTAAAGTCTCGCCTTGGTTGTACGATGTTTCAGGATACTAAACTTAGCTGTGAAGCACTCTGTCATTCGATTCACCAGTGTTAATGAGTTATACAGGTTTCGGGAAACTCCACTAATTTATTGTTGTAACTAATTTGTCTTTCTAAGTTATTCAGCTCTTCCATGCAACTGCTATAACTCAGTAACAATGTGCTTCATATGTAACCCCTATTTCATGCAGTAATGTGTATACTCTAACACAGAACAACAACACTGTACTTATTTTCCTTTTAGATAATAAATGCTACTAGAATTAACGTCATCATGATGTGAATTAGTTGCGTTATACCACGTAGAAATGTATACTTATCAACCTCTTTTATGCTGTTCTTGTCATATTACAGTTCATGTATTTCAATTTAAACCTTATATTTCGTTCATGGTTTTAACAAAATCGGGTCACAAGCCATTAAAATGTATAATAAGTCTAATTGACTTATCTCTCCAAAGTAACTTGATATCTGAAAAATAAAAAAGTTTGTTGAGTAGCGACCCAATCATATTTCACTCTCATGTTATAAAGAGTAGCACGTTTCCTCGTGAAATGTAAGCTTGTGGCATCTCAAGTATTGATTTGATAGTAATGTTGTAAGCTGTTACTCTTCGATACTAAAACTTTGAATTATTCGTAATATGGGTTTAATGGTATCATGGATACCAGTGTGCTTCTTATTTTGAAAAAAATTCTTAATGGAAACTATGTGCTTGTACAGCATCAAAGCACACTTTCAAAATGAATAAGATTATAGCTGTGTACATTAATAACACTACACCACATCTGTGTGTACGTGACTATAATAAACATAGCATTTGATATTAATCTGTTATAGCTTTCGTGCGTTATTCATTCACTCATACAGGATAAATAAACATCAGCGTATCCTTAATTACAAGGTAAATATTTTTACTTTTTACTGACACTTTTATGAATAACTCTCACAGTGCCAGGTTTAACTTTAAATATAGAATAAAAGACACACATTTTAATATTCAGTCACTTACCTGAAAGTTGAAAATGTTAAATTTTGGAAAGTTTCAAAGGACATATCCTTTATTCATGGGGATGCAAAATTCCACTCATGCGAGGTTTCAAATCACACCTTGTCCACAGCAGTGAAAGATGTAGAGTGTCTTGACTAGTGTTATTTTGACATGCAATTATTTACGTAGTGCAGTATAAATGTTCTAATGATATATTCTAGAGTTACATCCTTTTAGAATTGTTTGGTTTGTAAAATATAAGTTATACAACTGAGCATTACTAGCGTACGTGAAGGGTAATAGAGAATAAAATTATTTTATAATCTAATATTAAAATTAAGAACTGATTTTTAAATCCAAATAATTTATTTGTATACAATAATGTGTAGAAATATCTAATTACAATCATTTATAGTAAATAAGCAAAAATGACATCGGTATTTAAATTGAGTAGGTTTTACTTAAACTATGGCACAAACAATTGTTCCATAAGTAAAGTGGCATGGAAGGAATGCAGACAATTTTTCATTGTATCTCTAAAGTCATTTGTAGCTCTTTATTTCAGTACTATTGAAACGTCTATGGAAATTATCTATCGACACACACACATATACATGTATAAGAAGATGGTTACTCACTCACCCAAAATAAGAGCACATCGAAAAGAATTGGGTTTGGCAACCTTGAGAGCACTCAGCTCTTCCCTGCAACTGCTATAACTCAGTAACAACATGCTTCCTATGTAACTCCTATTTCATGCAGTAATATGTATACTCTAATACAAAACAATAACACTGTACTTGTTTTCATTGGAGAAAATAAATGCTGCTACAATCAATGTCATCATGACCTGAATTATCCCACGTAGAAATGTATACTTATCCACGCATTTGTTCTAGTAGCCCTCAGACACATTTTTGGGCTGTAATGTATCTGCAATATGAAGACAACCACTTATATTAGTATTGAGTCATTTTACACTTGCAACAACCCTTGAAAGAAATAACAACAACAAAAAAACATACACGAGCTAATTAAAAATATAGTTTTCGAAATAAATAAATTAAACTTGGACCCATATTTCTTTTTTTTTCTAACACAAACTGTAAATCAGAGAATTCATGGTTTGTGTGTCGTGCAGCAAAAATGTGCTCCGCACTTTGAGGCTGCAAACGCGCTATAAAATTGGCGATCAAATCTCATTATTCAAGCCCACAAAAGTAGATTTCCTTGTATTCTGTCGGTTAAAAATTAGCGGTACAAATAGCCCTTGTGTAGCCTTGAAAAATTGTTAAGTTTAACTGAATTTCTTAATGTATGTTAATTAAGAGTCGATATGTCCTCTCGATTAGCTAGAGATGGTAAACGTAATGTCGAATGACTTTATATATATTATTTGAGTAAAATATTAAGGATATTTTATCCCCTTAATAACAAATACAAATTTTCTACTCCGTGTCAGATAGAAAATGCGAATAAAACATATACTCAAAATGTCTAGAATTCATGTCCTTGAAATGAAAAGGTCATGAAAACACGTGTGACCTGAGCCTTGACCACTAGCTTTAGCCATTTGGTACGTGTATATCTTAGTTTATGGCACAAATAAATGAAATACTGTCTTCTACCGTGTATAATGCAGGGAAAGGTAGGTTATATTAGTAATATAACTTTTTTAATACGACTTTTGCGATTACAGAGTAAATGTGGCCCACTTACTTAGATAGTATGGTTGATTATAGTTTAGCACAAAGCTACGCAATGGGCTATCTATGCTGAGCCCACCACGGGTATCAAAACCCGGTTTCTTGCGTTACATGCTCACCCTTTCAGCTATGGAGGCGTTATAATGTGAGTGTCAATCCCACTATTTGTTGGTAAAAGAATAGCCCAAGAGTTGGCAATGGGTGGTGATGACTAGCTGCCTTCCCTGTAGTCTTTCACTTCTAAATTAGGGACGGCTAGCGCAGATAGCCCTCGTGTAGCTTTGGGCGAAATTCTAAACAAACAAACACATTATTGCGTTAGAAGTTCGCTGTACCACTGGAGGGCGCTTAGGCAGGAAAATTGATGAAACAAAACAAAATTTCCAAGGGAATTAGAGCATTAAGAATAAAGTTATACCTTAAAATATTGAACTTTTAAACACTTGGGGGTAACCATCCAATGTGAAGAACATAATAACATAACATCTAAAGGCAAAGCAGTTATGATGCCCAACAAATATCTGATTTTTGAGCAATTACAATTTTCAACCTAAGAGGCTTCTTATGCACATATATATATATACCAGACTGCTTCGTTAGGGTCCCTTAAGGTTCAGGTATATTCGTCCCTAATTGTGACCAGAGAGAAGATAGTTAGCCAGCTAGCACTCACCATCACAAGGACTTCGTCCGGATCTTTGAACCTGAAAACCGAATTGATGGTCACTTATATAGCTCGAGATGTGTTCAATATCTTGATGTTTCGAACCCAGGATCTTTCGATCCGCAGCCCAACATATTAAACTGAGAAATTGTCAATGCATGGAGTCATTGAAAAATAATTTTATTCAAACAGGTGATAAACATTGCTTATTGAGAGAATTAGTATAAATTAGACACTTCTAAGCGAATGATGAATTTTATTTATTTATCAGGAAGGTTTGTTTGTTTAAGTTATGCACAAAGCTACACAATGAGCTGTCTGTGCTCTGTCCACCACGAGTATCGAAACCCGGTTTCTAGCATTGTAAGTCCGCAGACATACCGCTGTGCCACTGGGAGGCTTATCAGGAAGAAACATTAATGCATATTACTTGAAAAGCTCCGAAAACAATATTAGTATTATAAATTATGTATCTTAATTATTTGTTTTAGTAGCCCTCAGACACATTTTTGATCTATAATGTATCTGCATATGAGCTTCTATGAAATACTTTAGTAGATAAGATCAATAGGAGCAGCAAGAAAATACTCGTTTATCATTTAATCAAATACAAATCACTTCAATTAAGAGTATTCGGCAGAAGTATATTCTTAACAGAATAATATGCAAGCTCTTGTACACTAGAACATTAAATACCTACTTTTATCTGTGGAGTTCATTATCGAAGAAATTGAAAACGTATATTAATCGCTCTCGTAGATTTAACTTTTAAGCCGTGTTATCAGTCAAAAGATTTAATAGATAACGTTTTGAGATATTGTAACACACACATATGGTGAATTTCTGACACACTTTATTTAAATTGTAAAATATGCTCCACCTGAGTGATTGGCAAAGGTTTCACTAAAATATTTTTTCTTTCTTCTTTTGCTATATTAATAAAAGGTTATGGTTGATTTCTCTCAAAATGAGATGACTTTCGAAAGTTAATTTGACATTTTCTAGTACCTACTCTGCCTTAAGCTTTGTCGCACAACTTGAATTTAGTAAGGCGTAAATGAGGCTAAAATGTCATTACTAGTTCAACTGTTCCATTACTTGAATTTGAGAGCGATGTCAGCAACTTAATAATGAAATGATTAATATCCAGCGATACTCGAGAGCACTTGATAAAACAAGCTAGTTTAATATTAAATAATATTCCATATCTTTCTGGTGCCTCTTCTTAGAACTATTCCTCCTACGTGCCTTCTGGTTCCACGTTGTGGAACTATGACGTCATCGTCTGTGGTGCCATTTCGTGGATATCTTTACCCCTCCCCCTGAGGCAACCAATAAAAAATCAGCGTGAATCAGCATCCTTTTGGTACAGGACTATTGGTATTTCTACTTACATGTATTTAGATGGTATAAAATGCAATGAAAATATTGTGTATCAGCCCACACATCTGTTTTGCTTGTCTTGTATGATTTTATTAATTTCGACGTAAACGAATGTTGTGGCAATTCAGTGTCGTAAGTATCCCCCCTTACTCCTGCAACTGCGGAGAGGGGGAGCGAATGGCCTAACAAACTTAACAGTTGCCAACAAGAGGAATAAATGTAGGGGACCCAATTACTTTTCTTTGCGAGAAGACCCATTTTATGTAGTTACACCACTGGTACCCGACCTCTGTTACTGTGGGCTAAACTTGAGTTGTGCTATTTTAACAAAACATTTGTCTTCTTATAGTGTACTTCGAAACCCGTGTTTTACAATTGGCCTGCTACAGGTTGATATTTAACACAAATTTAAATCCTTATTTTCGTATTGCTAGAGCAGGGATAGGATGATGAGGACATCAGTGCAGATAGTTCGCGACCGAACTACCTGAGGGTGGTGTAGATCAAAATATCTCAACATGTCATCAACTTTATCATAGCAAAGTCTTAAAAGTAATATTTTATCTAACTTGCGAACCATTCTTTTTACAATTATCAGAACTGCAAAAAATTTAATTCTCTATCACAATTACAGTTTCAATTTATAAGTAAAACTTAAATTATCAACTTTATGGTTTTCAATTATATATTTAATTAAATATATTTTACAAAGATGGATGGTGTTTCCTATATTTCCATAGGACTGCATAGAGATTTCAACATATGTCTTTACTTTTTATTTATATGTTTATCTGTATTACATGTGTTTTACAAAGGTGGATGGTCTTTTTTTTATTGTACTTCCGTAGGACTGCATAGGGATTTGAACTTGTCACAACATAATTATGTTTGACTATAATGCACATGTTTAAAATCTTTATTCATTTATTTATGCAGTGACGTGGTTTTACTGTGTTCTATTAAAATGTCTCGTGATAAGTTCAGTTTTTGTTTTCACATATTGTTTTGTTTGTTTGTTATAGATTTCGCGCAAAGCTACACGAGGGCTATCTGTGCTAACCGTCTCTAATTTAGCAGTGTAAGACTAGAGAGAAGACCGCTACTCTTTTACCAATGAATAGTGGGATTGACCGTCACATTATAACACCCCGCGGCTGAAAGGGCGAGCATGTTTGGTATGACGGGGATTCGAACCCACGACCCACAGATTGCGAGTCGAGAGCCATAACCACTTGCCCATGCCGGGCCCACATATTGTTACACGAGCGAAAAATATAGACTTTAACTGAAACTGTAATATGAACTTAATGTAGAAACGCTTATGTAAATAGTATATTAGTGTATTTTGAAGTTTTATTAATAAATGTTTCAGTATGTGTGATGCTTGCCAAGTATGTGATTTTCTATTGCTATTGTAAAGTATATTTTGTAATGATTAAAAGTAAATGTGTTGGATTTATAAAATATGAAAGAATAATTATTTGATTTATATTTAAAGATCCGTATAAGATTATGATTGTCAACTCTTTTTACTGTTATAAGCTATGTTCATTTGTGAAAAATGTGTTTGATGCTTTGGTGAACTAAAAAAATTTTAAGTGTTATATTGCACATAAACTAAAGATATGGGAATAGAATTTCTGGTTTGTCAATGACCTTTAGTCTGCCAGTTTTATAGAAACGTAAACATTACTTGTTTTATCTTTAGGCAAAAACGTCACTTGGTTTTACACATAGGTCAAGCTTTGTCAACTTGCCATCAGCTGGGATGCTTTAGACTAATGTGTATTAAACATTCGTTTTGAAATGAAAAATTATACAATAAAATGGTAAGAATATTACTTATCGAGCTTTTAGCATCTATAAATAAACGCCCCCTAGTGGCACAGCGGTATGTCTGCGGACTTACACCGCTAGAAACCGGGTTTCGATACCCGTTGTGGGCAGAGCACAGATAGCCCTTTGTATAGCCTTATGCTTAATAACAAACAAACAAACAAAGTATGCACAAAGTTCCAACTAGCAAGAAACAAGCTGTAGACAAAGATTTGTGAAAATATCTACAGAGAGTTAACATTCTAACTTTTATAATAGTAATGGTTAAATATAGTTATTTATGTAGATCCTATAAATATTAATGAAACATACCAACTTGAAAAGCTAAATATGAAATTATTGTACATTATTTAGAGATTTAAATAAGCATCCTTTTTAGGGTGAATAGATGTTATTCAATATATTAGTTATAGAAAAGAATTAACAATAGGAATTTTACATATAACATGTCAAGATTTTCAAAAAGTATGTCATGCTAATTATATATAGAAGCAAAACTATAATAAGTTAAATCTTACTAAATCAATACGTAAATCACAAAAACATAATTGGCTATATTAACTGTCTCATTCAATATTTATTAAAACTTACATTAGATGCGACAAAAACTTATCAGCATTTTGGTATAATTTTGATGAACACAATTTCTGTTGTTGTGAAATAACAGAGTGGAAGTTTGTGGTGTTAGCCTAAAGATTAAACAAAACTTGCTCGCCCAAATACGTTGTTTCTGCCTAGCCTCGAAACGGAACTCATTTAATTTGTCGCAAAAGTGTTTCATTATTCATACCTTTCCAGTACGCATCACGTGATAATGCTTAACATATTGACTACTTTGTTGAAAAATAATCATTTCTTATCTTTAAATACAATTAACTAACAAGACACGGACAAGATAATATTACATGAAATCATGGCTTAAAACATCACGCGTAGTTTAGATATGTTCTGATCAAGAAACAAATCCTTCCAGTTTTGTAAACCAAGGGACGCAGGTTAGGGATTTTGAAATTAATTTAACTAAATTCTCAAGGTGGCGTTTATAATCACCTTGTTTGTTACGAAGTCATTTTCAAGCACTATAATAAATTTTCTCATTTCAAGTTAATGAAACAGTACTTTTTTGCTTTATTCCCATGTAATATACATTATAATGTTTTCTCGTGTTATATAAAAATAACCAGTACTTCTAGTTATGAAACATAAATTAAACTATATGAAACATACTCGTATAATCCAAGTTTGCCAAAAAATAAATTACTAGTTAAAAAAATGTACAAATTATTGCTTTACCTACTAAAAGAAACAACATAATGTTTCAACGAGTGGGGTACAAGGAACATTACAACGTTTTGCTGCAACTACGAGTTCAAAGTTAAATAAAAGAAGAGGAATCTACAAATAAAATAATCCAATTCTTGTAGTAGCCCTGATGAAACCGCAATGGTGAAACATAGGTTGAAATAAAATGTTTTTTTTATATTATTACCTGGAAAGTAAAGATATATTTTAACTTTGCTGTCAAAATAAAAAAAAAACACCCAGCCAGGAATATGGTGTTATAGAAAGTATTGCAGCAAAAAAAATCGATTTAAAACAATTTCAGAAATAACTGTAGAAATAGAAGATATGTATGAGGCTAGAACTAGCCATAAATTGCCATGAGAGCGATTGCACAAAAGTGGTCTACATGAAAAAAAGTTCTATCTCTAACATGAAAGCATGATCAAACGTTTTATATTTGCTAGGATCACGAAGATTGAAAGAAAAAAAAATGAAGGAAAAAGCAAAGACTGAGCTTCTTGGAAACTCTAAGAGGGGTTTTTCAGGAAAGACGTGACTATGAGAACTTTAATAAAGAATATGTAAGCAAAGTTGTGAAACAAGGTGTCGGAATGTATTACTGCTGCAAAAATTCTGGTGGCAACTATGCTTAATTAATGCCTAATAAATACTGGTCGTTCAAACTGTTAAGTTCCAAAATGAGCTTCTAGCACTTTGTATTATTAATAATGCCTACAAATACAAATAGGAAATCAGGTTAATACTTTAACTTGCAAATTGTTATATCATTAACGCAAACTTTTAACCGTTAGTGCATGTATCAGTATGCATGTGTACTTTCATTGTGATTTTAATAGAAAAACGTGTCATGTCTTGAACACTGTATCAAGATCGAATGTATGTCACATTCAAAATCTTTACAACTCTTCTCATATCAACATACCACACAACCTTTGCTTTTAATAAGGTCAGATCTTTAAACATATCCTTACTCTAAATCTATGTTAGATAAATTCTCTTACAATGATTTCGGTTAACTTTGTTTTAGATGTTATACGGTTAAGATTACAATTGTAAATTCAAAACGTTTATTGAATTGTCATTACTTCCAACAATCTGTTAAACACATACGTAGCAAGACTGTGCTAATATTTATAGGTGCACATCTTATTTCATAGTACTGTTTGCAACTATGCTATGTTGTGTTTCATTTTAATTGCAATAATGAGCTTTAAATTATTTAAAATTATCAAAAAGTTTAGGTATTGGTTCATTGGCTAAGAACTTTATCTTATTTTGTGCTCTACTGATAAGCTATATCCACTAATAAATGGAAGGATAAAAGATCTTATTTCCCCACAGTTTTATTCCTTTCAAAATATAAACACGATATTTAATTTATAACGGTAATTTAAATTTTTACCGTTGGCATTTTTCAATTTTCATAATCACCTCAAACAAAACTTTTATGTGATATTAAAGTACCAGAGATTCATTACAGGACGTTCTTAAAAAAAAAAGGAAAAATTTAATGGTGTATTACTTAAAACTTGCAGTTATTTTATCTGATGTACTGGTAAAGTTTGTGTTTTAAAAAATGCATAGACTGATGAAACTTAGTTTGGTATCTAATACAAAATCTGAGATTCTCAATAACACCGTTGATATTATTTTAAGATAGTCTGTCAAGTGATCAAAAGCAAGTTACAACTTTTTACTACGCATGTGTGTGGTGTGAATAGGCCCAGTATAACAATGTGTTGTTGTTAACTTGCACATTTCACCTTGTTCAATATTATAGGCATGTTTGTTTTTGCCAAAGCATATTAAATTTTGATAAATAGTAGTAATAAATTTCACTCAAAGAAAGAACTTATTAATTAAAAATAGACACCTGTATAATATTTGATAATTACCTACATATGTTGTTATTACATTGTTTTTCTCAATGAATAATATATTTTTTTTTTAATTTGCAACAATCATTTTAAATCTTAAACGTGTTTTGTTCTTAACTTAAAAGAAATGTCTCTCATATTATGTTCCGGTAATAAAACAGGATACTGTTTACTACGAACGTTTGTATCTCGAAAACTTAGAAAAATAGTAAATACACACGCATGCACACACACGTGTGTAAAGCAAAACACAGGAAATATTCAACTATTCTATTTTTTCCTTTATTAATTGCTGCAACCGGTTTCATGACTTCAAAGATAACTCTCTTCAGGATATAATTTCATAGAGAATCTATATTAAAAAACGTCAAATACCGTTTTTCAATTAAATAAATAAGCATATATTTTCCAAATGTAGAAACATGTGTTACACTCTATATATAAATTAAGTACATTAAAAACGCTCAAATAAAATATATATAAAATTAGTTCAACTTTATCGAATATACTTTCCTTTTTAAATTAAAATCATATTCTAATTATACTTTCTCTTGTTATTATAGAAATGAAATATATTTATCCAGTAAGAAATGATGAAATAAATAAATTCCATTTATTTATACATATATATATACATAAGAAAATAAAAAACCTTCGACATAATGGCTACGTTTGTATTTGCTGTTCATACTGTTTATTCAAATAATACAAAGTGTAACAATTTGAAAATAATAGTTTGATGTCTTAATCAATTAAATTTTTCTCACTGCATTTGATATTATTTTATTGCGGTCTTCATTACAAAACGGTATGACGGTGATTCTCGTTATGGTACGTAAACACAGTGGGTTTTCATTATAACACAGTATGACAGTGATTCTCGTTATGGTAGGTAAACACAGTGGGTTTTCATTATAACACAGTATGACAGTGATTCTCGTTATGGTAGGTAAACATAGTGAGTGTAACGTATTCAGTTGTAATGACTCATGTAAAACTGAACTTTATAAATTAGAAAATGACGGATGAAAGTTTTAGCAAAACAGTTACGTCATTTTTCTTTCAGACATACCCCCCCTTCCAAAAAAAAGCAAGAATCCATATTGAAATGATCATTCTTACTCTAATATATATCTATTTATTATAAATATTAAAAACACGGTAATACCAAAAAACATCTCTTGTACGTTTAGTATTTACATCAACATTTAGAATTAAAAATATGTTTAAAACCCAACACATTCCTATGCGCTCGTGGGTAGTATAACTACACGTCACTTTTAAATACGTGCACACGAGTACATGAGAATTTCCGCTAGAAGTCTTGTATCCGATTGCACAGTGAAAATAACAACCACTCCATACTTCTAGAAAACTTTAAAATCCTCGGCTCCGAAACCACACATTACGAATGATTACCCAACACTAAATAATAACATCAACTCCTCCTTATTGTCATTAATGTAATCATTTCCGGATTCCCAGTGTTATTATTTGATATTTATTATTATTTTAAAGATACGGTGTTTATACTTATATTTAAGCCTTTCACTACAATAGTTTCTCTTAACAATGTTATTTATCATACATTCCATTATATCGTTACCATTTAAACCTGTTCTTTGCTCAGTAGCTAATGTTGTTTTTATAGTTCGAATATTATGAACTTTTATTTTTCAAGATATTAACGCTGATGATGGAATTTAAGGAATTAATGAAATTTTTTGGTATTACCGTGTTTTTAATATTTATTATAAAACTTCGTTTTCCACGTGATAAATCAATTGCAAATACCTTTTTTATTATTTCATAGCGCGTAGTGAGTCGCCTACGAACTGGCCCTTGGACTATATAGACTTTATTTATTACATATCAACGTATACATATTTCATTTCATTGGAACATTTCTCGTACAAAATACAGAGTTTTTATGATAGATCTTAATTTAACTACTTATGAAGTGGCTAATTAATGAGAACTGCAATTATATGTTATTCCATTGTATAAAACATTTTAAGGCTCAGTTTTTTATTTGCATACCCTAAAAGTGGCTAATTAATGAGAACTGCAATTATATGTTATTCCATTGTATAAAACATTTTAAGGCTCAGTTTTTTATTTGCATACCCTAAAAGTTACGATGATTGTGAGATAAAAAACTTACAGAAAAATTTGCAGAATCCATTTTTGCATATCTAATGAGATAAATTTCTAAGTTTCCATACACGATCTGATTTAATCATTCATATACTACTGTTTCGCCAACAAAAAAAATATATATATTTATTTTAAATTCATGTACTTTCAGTCCTTTTCATAAGGCGGTGAGGATGCTTTACGTCAATGCAAATACATCTATATCTAATCTTTGTGAATTCACATAAATATTTCATTTGAATAATAGATTACTGGTACCGAGTTTTTCTGTGATATTATGAGATTAGCCCATTGTTTTTTAACACTGCTTTGACTTAGAATGGTAGCTGTCTGAATATGAATGTTGAAATAAAACTTTAATTTCCAAAAAGTTTACATAAAACATCTACACATTTTAGGCAGTGCTCTTTGAAGCCCTTGATAACACAATAACCATAGATTTTAGAATTAACAAATGCAATACAACTCGAGAAAACACCATTATTTATTTTTCAATTGGATTTTAAAATTCATATAGCACTCTACTTTGTCATAATTTAAAATTAGTTCATTTGTGTGTGTGTGTGTGTTTGTGCGATTGAAGTTTTAAGACACAAACATCCATTATATATACTAGCATCACAAACAAATGCAATGAAACATAATTTGATGCTCAAGAAATCACTTTGATATTAAAAGCTAAAAATGACAGTCAATATAATGATGTAAAAATATACCTGTAATAGGTTAACAATTCTTTATTAGAAAATCTAATGCTAATAATGCTGAACATTTCTGTTGAAATGTGAGGTGCTTAAACGTCCGACGTTTCGCTTTCCTTTTACCAGTCATTATTTTTTATTCGCTGCCAATTAATGTAACTTTGATGCCTTAAAATCTTGAGTGTTATATGAATGAAGAGTTACAACAAACTAGGCGAAATATTTAAGAAAAATGTAAAACCTAAAGTATTTTGTAAATAATATTAAATATTTTTATTAACACTAAAAAACATAGAAAAAACAGTTTGTTTATTTGTTTGGAATTTCGCGCAATGCTACACGAAGGCTATCTGCGCTAGCCGTCCCTAATTTAGCAGTGTAAGACTAGAGGGAAGGGAGCTAGTCATCACCACCCACAGCCAACTTTTGGGCTACTCTTTTACCAAAGAATAGTGAGATTGACTGACACATTATAACGCCCCCACGGCTGAAAGGGCGATCATATTTGGTGGGACAGGGATTCGAACGCGTGACCCGTAGATTGCGAGTTGAGCGCCCTAACCACCTGGCCATGCCGGGCCCGAAAACAACAGTTGAAATATTTTATAATTACCTTAGTTGAATCTAAAAGTATAGTCTGAGTGTGCTATATTAGAACGATTTTTAATATGCATATCAGTAAATCCACAGCCTATATAAGTCGCATTGGAACAAATTGTATAAGAACTACATTTTGACATTGTTTGATATTCCGTATGTAGTGTGATGCCACCGAAAATCAATCGTTTATAGAAGAATATGTAACAGCCTTTTCCCACGTAAAATATTCATATGCTTTGATCATAAAGATGTGTTCATTTCGGGGATTTAAAATTTTTAAGACAAGGATATTCTTTGTTCCTAATGACACTGGAAAAGAAAATAATATGGATCAACCTGGGGAACCAGTATCATGCAACAAGAGAACTACAACGATTAATACCACTGCCATGGTTAGCAAAGCGTGGCGTTTTGTATCAGGTGAGAATACACGAACACAACGACCAGTGGCAAAAGCCGTTCACGTTCCATAGAGACCAGTAACACAACGTAATGAAGAAGGATCTCCGTCTGGAAAAGCTACATAAGTCACGTTTTCCTAGTTGTTTCCACGACATAACAGTTCAACCGTCGCTTATCTCAAGAAGTTGAAGAATGAAATAAGTATTCACGCAATCCCATCAGAAGTCACACAGGTCAAGTCTTGGACACAGTGCCTATGGATTTCTGTACTATCAAACTGTTAAAACAGGCGCTAGAAAACCATCGTCCTTGTACATTATATTAATTTCAGTAAGTATGCAGGGGAAAGTGGTGTGATTTAGACATGGTAACCTGGTGGGGGAGCCTTTTGGAATGGAAACTACGATCAACAGATAGAGCATGACATGAACCAACGTGGTGATATGAACTGTAACGACGTGGTTAGGATGCAAAATTGTTTTAATATAACGTACTCAACCTCTGTAATTCAATAAATTAAAATACAGTTCTTTAAATAATAATATTTTAATCAATTCCTTACATTTTTCTTGAGCGAAGAGTTTGTTTGTTTGTAGTTAATTTCTAGCGTTGTAAATCTGCATACATACCACTGTGCCACTTGGGGGCGAGAGAAGAGGTATATGAGTGAATATATATATATTTGTATGTGTAATTGTTACGTATTGTGAATTTAAAATAGTCCAAAGCCGATATTTTAGTTAATTTACGCTATTTGCCAACAAGATTGACACACACCATCTTCGTTTTTCCCACAAATAAATTTTAATATATACACAACAGTACAATTTACAACAACAATTATTAGGAATAATTTGTTTGTTTTGTTTGTTTGTTTTATAATTAAGCACAAAGCAACACAATGGGCTATCTGTGCTCTGCCCACCATGGGTATCGAAACCCGGATTCTAGCGTTGTAAGTCCGCAGACATACCGCTGTGCCACTGGGGGCTAGGAATATTTACCAGAAGCAAAGTTTTATAAAACAAAAATTTCACTAACTTGCAAATAACATAGAATCTTCTCTCTAGTTCAGAGTCTCCTTCATATCCAGCGAGGTAACTTGAAGTCAATGTACGTACAATTGCTGAGAAGCCAGCTATCTTTGTTAGACACTAAATTGTTGGACCGTCGAAGTAGGTTAATATTTTCATAAAACCGCTAATGTCAGATGATAATTCAGTAACACTTTTGGAAAGATACTAACGTCCGATGAGAATACACTGATGTTCGAAATTTATAAATGTTCCTGGTCAACTGTCGGATATTTTGCAATTGATAAGTGTTTGCAAACTCACGATTTTTAGCGTACACGGTTATAACATGTTCCTAGCAGACTTATAAGCTCTCTCTTTTTGGCGCGTCGCGTTAGTTATATTTATACCTGTGGGAAAGTTTCTAGAAAATTCAGTCTTACATAACAATACTGATTAAAGCGTTTACGTAAACACATATACTTTGATTCTTTCTCTCCAGAATCTTCTACAACTTTGGAGAATAGGCGGGAGTTTCGCAATACATATCTAACAGTATAAGCTATGTATATTTTTAAACACAAACTTAGTCTAAACAACGTTCATATTAAAAATAAATACATGACAACAAATTCGTTAAAGTAATATATAAAATATAACAATAATATTAGAAAATACCAGTAGTGTCAGTATTTATCTATATAAAACATTCTGAGCAACAAACCAATTTTGATTTGCAGTTCGTTTGATGATGGAGACACATTAAAGTTATTAAGCAACAAAATTTACTAAGGATTTCTAAAACTTTAGACATAAAATGTAATGGCTTTGAAATTATTTGAAATATTAGTGATTATTTCAGATTATTGATATCAAATGATAGAAATTGTCAATACCGTGACATTCGTAAATTCTAAGGATATTAAGGGAAACCGTTGTTTTTACGTCGATTTAAAATTCATTCATATATTTTAAGTTTCACTTATCTGCTAAATTTTTTGGCAAAACAAACACTGTAAGTAAGAGTGAATCTACGTAAATTGAATGCCTGTTAATTTGAATGTAATTTAAATAAATATTTAAAAACACTTATGAAACAACATAAAAACAAACTTATATAAAGGAAATCTTATTCGGCATTACAATAAGATCACAAATATGAATAAAACTATTTCGTGAAGTAGTTTACTCATAAATGTTTTACTATTTTGTGTTTTTAAACCAAATATTTTTCTGGGCGTATTCTGTGGAACGTGAATTTTTGAATTTGACTGGGTGGTTACACCTATCAGTTTAAAAAGAAAACAAATCCACTATTTCTTGACTTCAATATGTGGATTATGTTATGGCTGTGAAGCATAATTAAAGCCAAAAAAGTCTAATATCTTGGTAGTAAAAGATAAAAAAAGCTTTATAACTAGTTTTAACTCATTCTTGATTTTCTGTTTGTTTACTAAAACAAAGTACGTCATACATCCAGCGCACTAACAATATAAAGTAATGGATAAGGTAAATGGAAGTAAAAAATACTATATCTAAATATATCTTTTATTTATTTTTGTTTAATATGGGGTATTTTTTCTAGATAATGTTTGTGTTACCATCCTACAAGCTCAGAAATAGTTATGCTAGTTATGTTATTGGGTAGTGTGATTAAAGTTTTCAAAACTGGGCATTTAGACTTTAGTCTTGATCTCAAACAATATAACTTAAGAGTTAAATCATGTATAAGAAAACATAATGAACATTGTGCTTATAACTTACTTTTCAATAACATTGCAATCATATTTGATGCACTAATTAGATTTAATTATAAATAATTAGTATTTGCTCTAAACGATAACACTTAATGAGAAATGACTTACGATGTTTTTGTGACTACATTGATTATTTATCCTATATTAATAATGTTTGTGAATTTGTCTGTCTGTGAATTTCTCCCACAGTTTGGAGCTATTAGGAGCCAGCCTGGCAGATAGATTCGGGGATAGATTAAGGCATGGGAGGTAGGAATACAATTTAAGCGTTTGTGTTCCTGAGATCCGAAGCGCCGTGTTTATAACTGTGTTCATATTCAATATAGACATGTTTACAATAGGTACGTGTGAATTTGTAAATGATGCAGGATGGAAACAGTGTTGGAATTGTATCTTTCAACTTGAAGAAGTTCTTTATGCATATATAAGATATAAATATCACCTTCAGCCGTATTTGTGGATATCATGTTTTTAAAACGTTCGAAACATTTTTTTTTATCTTGAGACTCAAAGGATCCATAAAGAGCAACACACTATCCAAAGAACAATTTGGTATATCATATTTGCAGCATATTTGAGAAGGGTAAGACTTTTCTATGGTTACTTTCTCAGATGATCAGTATGACAAGACAGTGACAATCTGCAATCCATCACAACACCCAGAAAAGTAATGGAGTTCTTATGTAGAATTCTTATAACTGTGTATGTCAGCGTGAAGAAACAGGTGTCTGTGTGAGATCCTGAAGCCAATATCCGACAGGTTTTATCTCGTTGGATGGACATTTGTTACGTATAGTCCACTGGAATAGACTTTTGCTGGCTTCTGGCAGACCCACCACTGCTTCCATTGGCGTGTGTGCAATGCTTATAATAATAATTATATCATCGACATTTGCATGGTGTCACTCCGACCAGATCAGTTAAGCATACGTTGAAGAAGACAGGAGTCAGCGTGGATTGTTGAGTCAAGGCTAAGCTGATTTAAAAAATTTCAGATCTCCATTTTCTAAATTTCACCTGAGAGTGCATGGTGTCCAGCATAATCAGTATCTATTATATGACAAGTTTTGAGGCTTCCATAGCTCTTAACTGCATTTCCAAAATGGCAATATCTACTCCAATGTAGGCATCTTCAAGGTCAAACAGACCAACGGTGCAATACTATTAGTCTATATCCTTTCAGTGTGGAACGGTTTATGAAGGGTTTGGACAATATTACTATTGAGAAGCTTTTGAGGTCCTTCTCTATTTCCACTACATCATTGACAAATTTAATCTTTCAGTTAGTTCTTCTTTTTCTTTCATACAGCCATTTTTGATATTGGATTATTTCAAACCTTTAGGACATGGTGAAGATTCCTACTTTGTTACTCGAAGAATTCTCTCTAGCTCATCCATTGTCACTGGTATTTCCTACCATACCTGTTAATTTATCACATTCACTTCCTGTCATTTGCATCTTACAGAGGCCTGTTCATTTGCTTGTGGGTGGCTCCTAGATTTCTACAAGAATGTGGTACATTTTTCTTTATAAGTTCTGTGAAATTATTCATTCATCCTTTTGAATTTCTATAGCCCTACCACTTTATACTTTGTTCATAATTGTTATCAGTTTCAAAAACTGACTCGGGTCAAAACAAACGTACACCAAATTTAGTCTTAATAGTTCTTCAATATAATATTACACAGCCTAGGTAAAATAATCCAAATCTCAAAATAACCCGAAATTAATTAGACTATTTATAAAAAACATTAATTGCACCATAATTAAAATACGGAGTTCCAAGAACTGGGCTCTCCCTCGTCTTCACTCTCTAGACTTTCCTTTCGTTTCTGTATATTAAAATCAGATTTATTTTCTTCTTTAATCTTCATTCCCTAATAATTTACACCATCTACACGCTTTATCATTACTGCTATTTAAATTACTCTTATATGTTGTAAAGTCAGAAACAAGAAGAGCTTAAGTAATTTTAATGTCCAGAACGATATGAAAAACATGACATAAATCGATAATACGTTATTTCAAGCATGATTAACAACACTGCGCTTTTCCTAGTTATTGCGTCGATAGTAAATGTTTTCATTAAATTAAAAAACACACTGTGTATATATGACATGCTAAATTTTTTTTGAGTTGAGTTTCTTTCGTTTGCTTATTATGCAAAAGAATTTATTCAAAATCTGAACCTACTCTGTTCTTATTTTTACAACGTTTTAAATGAATCTGAAGATTTAGATCAAGCATCTACTTTATGAGATTAAAATGCTTGTTCTATTATTTGAGAGGTAGACTTTCATATTATTTTGTTAGTTTTGTTTATGATTAAGCATAAAGCTACACAATGGGCTATCTGTGCTCTTCCCACCACGGGTATCGAAACCTGGATTCTAGTGTTGTAAGTCCGCAGACATACCACTGTGCCACTAGGGGGCGAGGACAGACAGAAACTGAGTATTATTATAAATAAATTATATAACATAATGTTCTGGGACAACAAGGGACCTATTGGTCCATCTCGGCTGTCCCATCTTCTAAACTAAAACTATTAAATGAAAATGTTTGATTCCGTATTCTGTATTTTATTACCCTACTCTTCTTCATGTATCTTGTGTAACATTTGGTACATTTCATATATTGTATTTAGTAAAAGTGCAAAAACTTCTTTACTTCTATAAGTTTGCGACAGATTAGTTGACTTAATTCGCTATAACACATATCTGGTTGTTTGTTTGGTAGCCACAGCTTTTTTAGTAGGTAGAACACGATAATCTTGCATATAAGTTATTAAAGTATAATAATGTATAGACTGTCATAAGTTGGATAAAAATAAATAACAAATTGTTTTATAGATAGATTTCGTTTTGCTTGCGTGGAATTGAGTCATATATAATAATTTTCTTAGGCAGTATATTTTTGACACATAGGTGTGCTATTTTTTTGGATCTGCACGTCTCTCAATAATTATACCAAACTTGATGCCTAGTTCTTTGTTTTTTATCGAACTCAGTAATGCTGTCTCGTACTCTTACTTCAATTTTGACTAGTAGTTTTCTTTACTATTTGAATAATTTCGTAATAGAACTTGATTTTACAGAAAACTACATGAAAACGTTTCAAAAAAAAAGCATTATCCATTAAAGGCTTCAGATGTTTCCAATATAATGTTAAGTCATTTTTTTTATTTTGCGTTACTCTATCTCTGCATTTATGTTTGTAAAAACTTTCCTGCGTGAAGCTTAACTTTGAATATTAGAACTGCATTACAGTAAATTGAATAATTTTGTTGAAAACTAAATCACTTGAAAATTTTGCATTTCAAAGCAAAAAGCATAAAACGGAAGCAACGAACATTCTGTAAGGGTATTTTATTATTTTCAGTGCATTAAATTTTTCTTCGTTCCCTAACATTTTGCTCGTAAGCCTTTTAAAAATAAGGGAGAAATACAATGTTAAACATGTTATGCATAATTCGTTTCAAACTGATTTCAGAATGCACATGAAATAACTAAGTTTAATCTTTGTTTATTTATGTTATAATTATGGGATATTTTATATGCTAATTAGTATAATGAAAGTACACATGACGAATTAGCTTTTTTCTCTCTCTTAATACTATGATATTTAAATGGAGTCACATGTGCTTTCTGCTTCACAGAAAATACGAAATTATAATATTCACAAACAATGTGGAATGTAAACAAAAGGCACAACATGTTTTAACGTAGCCACCACAAAGCTAAATACTGACGATAGTAGATGTCTGCGTTTGATTTTGGTTTTATTATTTAAAAATAAAAAAGTTGTTGTTCTTGAAGTTAAGCACAAAGTTACACAATGGGCTATCTGTGCTCTGCCCACCACGGGTATCGAAACCCGAATTCTAGCGTTGTAAGTCCGCAGACATACCGCTGTGCTACTGGGGTCAAACAAAAAAAAGAAAGAAAAGTAGCTTATTGATTTACATCTTTATAAAATATTTATACTGACAATTGAAAATTATTTGTGAAAACGTGATTTCTTTATGATTCTAACTGCTTGATTTTGGGTTTTGAGCTCTATCACAAAAGTAAAAAAGTTAGATGCTAATATTCAATCTTAATTCTTAAAACTTATTGTTTGACGTAACCATTTCCTCCTTCCATGAAGTTGAATTCATATTTAGCTGTAGAAACAGTTAAAAGTAATTGTAACAACAGCTCTACCAGTTTATACGTTGGGCCATAATCTTTTGAAATCACTTTATGATCTTTTGCCTGACAGGTAAACACGATACAAATTGGGAAGAATATTTTAGTGTAGTTGTTTATAAATCGTGTGTATGTAAATAATGATGTTCTAAATATTAAAATTACTCCTTGTGGATTATTTAACGATTGTTAAAATATATTTGTTGTTATTTTTGTGAAAGCTGTTATTGTCAGTTAAATGTATAGAATATGTTAGTTTAGGATTCAATTGTTTATATATATAATCCTGATACGTTTCTCAATTAAATAAAGGTAGTGTGTAACGATATATTCAAGATTTTTAAGAAAGAAGCACGATTTTCTTTCCCATACACTGAATATAAATACATTGAGGCTAACGAATGATCAGATCATGTTAACAGGCCAATTTCAGATGGCTGTCGATAGGGAAAAAGTCTAGGTAAACTTACCCAAGCTAACTATTATTTTCTCAAAATAACTCGATATTAATCAAAATACATATAAGAAGTAGGAATAATATTAATTGGGACATAATTAAAAACAGGCTTCTGATAACTTAAATTTCCCCCACTTCGGCATATTAAAATTAAAATTATTTTTTCACCTTAATTCAGCAGGGCTGACGAGAGGAGGAAGGGGGGGGCATCTACCAAGGTGCCGGGGTCAGTTGAGGAACCCGGCAGTGGGATATTCCAAAGCTCACTAGAAATGCCTACTACTTAATGAGCTAAAATGGCTACTGCTTTTTCATGGATTCATGAACAAATTTGCCACCTAAATTTATTTTCTGAAAAAATCAACAAAAGTTAATAAATAGAATGAAAGGTGGGGGCATGACGATATTCCTGATCTCAGAGTCTGGGCTGGCTCTCGACGCCCCTGCCCCCAAATAATTTACTCATGTCTACACCTTTTCACACTACCAGTCTTCGTTTTCTTTATTATGCCCTTTTAATAATCCTTATATGATGTGAAGCTTTAAATAAAATATTTAAAGAGCTTGATAAAATCTTATTATGTCTTGAAGGGTGAGACATACATGAAATAACTCGATAAAACTGATGATGAATTTAAGCATGATTAACATCACTGTTTATTACGTCGGAAGTTGATGTTTTATTAAATTACAAAAAAAACATATTGGTGTATACTACATGCTAGAAGGAACTGCAATTGACACTGATTGTGAAGAGCACGTTGTTGTCAAGTTAATAATGTATTTCTGACCTATCACCCTGTGCCATTCATTTTCCTGGATCGCACTCGCATGCAATTGGTCTTCTTAAAACAGCTGTGCACAATTAAATTTTTGACATTGCATGTGGATTTTATTTAACTGGTATACTGAAGATCACAGAACAATAAACGAAAAGCAACATATTAATGAGGACTATTTAGAGAAATGAAGTTTGGTTACCTACATCTTCAATATCTTTGATGTACACTTGTTGGTTGGAATCTGACACAGTTGGCCTACAGAAAATGTAATTCTGTGCAATTACTAAAGTGAGAAAAGAAAACATGTATCTCTGAATAAAAAGATATGATGATTTTTATTGTTATATTTTGTATAAAGATGGATTACACTGTCTTTGAAGAAAAATAACAAAAATTATTACTACTGGTTAATTGTTAATGCTTTTCAACCGTTGTGCAATTTCAATGAATTTTCAATTTTCAAAATGTTGATTTTTTTTTCTTTTTTAAGGCAGTAGTGGGTAACCATGTATATCAGACAAAGCACGATCAATGGAATTCGTTTCAACGGAAACGCAGGTCCTTGGAAATTGTTCTTATAAAGTGCAACTAACCTTAATACAGTTTATGATTTTATATTTCTCTGTCTGTAGATAAACATTTGTAAATATACTGCATATTTAGCACAAATATCAATAAAACATAAGAAAATCGTTATTGCCGCTTTAACGTCTATTAATACAAAAATGAAATAGTCTGCTGCTATAGTCCTTACAGGCTATCAGCTAAACCAAACTTTAAACTTGATTACCCTAAAATACTATGGATTTGCATCTTTTACGACAGTTTTGAAATCTCAGACTTTCGATTGCGTGTTATTTACTGACTAAATTACTGATTCTAAGGTAACTTATTTTTGGCTTTACTGGAGCGAAACGAATTATTGGATTTACTGGAGCGAAACGGATTATGCAAGACTGTTAAGTAATTGTCACGGACGAAGATAAAATGTCGCTAACGTACTTCTTCAAGTCCATTTATTTTGCAACGGTTTGACATGCAGTAGATAAAGACATAAAACCAACAAAACAAATCATATTTGAAAACAGCACATAAAAATTGAGTAATTTTCTCTTCACACTATTGAATTTTGTTAAGAGAGTCTGTAATTGTACGAACTCTTAATTTTTCCATTGGAAATTTTCATGTTATATTAAGTTTAGTAATGATTATATTTATGTACATAAAACAGAAACCGAGTGAATCTAAAGTTCAGCGTATAAAGGAGAAATCGAATTTCCTATACACCTCTACATTACACTAATCCCAAGGGTATAATTATTGATAATTATTCAAGAAAGGTACATATATGAATGTGGTTACTTTTTTCTTGTTGTTTAATTAAGGATGTACACATTGAAAGGTATATCTTTGTTGATTTTGTTTTATGTTCCATAAATATTTATAAACTCTCTCTTTATTAGTAACAGGCAAACAACTCCTACATACTTACACCAAAAATCAACATAAACATGACAGCAACTTCAGGACAAATGATACATGTTATCAGGAATTAAATAGATGTATCTGTGATTTACAATACATTAGTAACGATCAGTGGACACATATATATATACATCTTTAAAGATCAAGTGCTTTATTAACCTCTCAGGACATTATCTTTCTTCACTTTGCAACTTTTGTCACGTGGCAAATAATAATTATTCTCAGACATTGAACAGAGGTATTATGTCTGTATCAAAGTTGAATGAGATTTATTTATTGCTTATAACACCTTGTATTAGATACATCAGAATAAAATACATCATAATTTACAGAGACCATAATATTTTGGTCAAGAACCTCCATTATTCTCAGCTACTTCTATAGCTACCCCAAGGAGAAGTGGGTCTATAAGAGATAAAAAAAACTGTAGTACCTATGCATGTGAGCCAAATTTGGTTCCCCACGCTTGTGAGTGCGAGTATAAACATAGTTTCAAAAATTAAACATTCGTGATTTCGAGAGAACCAAGAACACAGAATCCAATGCCAGACCCGAGTTCAACGACCGTGTAACCTACTTCTAGGCTATCATTATGCCTGAGTGACCTTCCGAACAAGTCCCCCCCTCCCTCTCCCACATACCCCTCAGAGCCACCTAGAGTACGCCTGCCAGGTTTGATCGTGTAAGCTCCAAATCTTTGAGAGGAGCTCGCGTACAAACAAATTCGCAAAACATAACGTGAATTAATATAGAATAACAATAAATGTAGTAATAAAAAATCATCACAAGTCATCTACGATTACAGATTATTGTTTAATCAAATAATGTTTGTTTATAATTAAGTCTAATTAGCACATCAAATGTTTTTACAATGTTACGAAAAGGTAAATTACACAGTTTTACACAGTTTTAACGAGGACTTCTTGTATTATATTTTCATATGCATGATTTTACATTCAAGTTATATTGTTTGAAATCTCGAACAATGTCTAAACGCTTAGTTTTGAAAACTTGAATTACACGTTCCAATAATTTAAGGAGTATGTTATTTTAGACTCTTCACATAACTATTGTTGCCATGGGACTTCTAATGTGGCAAAATAAATATTATCTTGAAAAAAATAGCATATATTAATTATACAAAAAGAAAGATGATATGTTATATGTCTACACGTAGTTTCTTTTGCTACCATTTATTTTTTCTGTTCTTTCACAATGTTACTGTGCCGTTGTATTTTAGTACACAAACATAAAATCGGAGATGAGTTACGACTGGTTATAAAGCTTTTTTTTTTTTTTGGTTTTTACTTCAAAGATAGTTTGCTTTTCCGTGGCCTAAAGTTACGTTTTAGCCACAACGTAATCCATACTTTGAAGTAAAAAAATAAGTGAAAGTATATATTTTTCTAAACTGACAGGTGTAACAATCCAGTCAAATCCAAAAAAGCGCCTTCTAGAAGAAGCGCTCAGAAAATAAGCTTAGTCTAAAACACGAAACAGTAGAAAGTTTACGAGTAAACCCCTTCATGAAAGAGTTTTATTCACCAGAGTAAGTTTAGTACCATGTCAAAAAAGTAGGAAATAAAATTTCCTATATACAAGTTTTTTTATGTTGTATCGTCTTTTTAAGTATTTTACTTCATATTTGCAAACGTTAAATTTATGTAGACTTGCTTTCATTTAACATGTTTGGCCTGCTAGAAACTTTGGCAGATAAGTGAAATTTAATTATCTATAAATGATTAAAAGTACAAACAACGTTTTTCCTTAATATTTTTAGAATTTACGAATTTCTCAAATCACTGTACTGACATGTCATGTCGACACTCTCCAAAGATGACAAAGTATTCTAACAATCTCAAAACCATTAAGTTTTATACCTAAGGTGTTAAACATCCTTATCAATACTTATTATTCCTGGGTACTTCCTTTAACTTACTATGTGTGGAAGATTTTTTCTTACAGTTACAGATTTTACAGTAATTGCAGTAAGGAAGAATATTTTTTATAAGGTACGACGTTTCAATCACTGGTGTAACAATTATCAAGTACATAGATGTTTGAAAAAAAACTACAAAAGCTGTGACTTGTAATAAAAAATGCGTATAATCAGTTAGTAAACTCAAAACGAAACTATTAATATTATACTTTTATAATATATATATGCCATATATTAATTAAATCGCGTTGTATATACATTTACAACGAACTGTTCACACAAGAAAAGTCAAAAGATTTGAACTACCCAGGCTGTGTACGTTACATTGAAACGATTTTCGATTGTCACCACGTCGTAACAGTCTATGTCACCATATCCGGCCATGTCATGTCCTATCTGATCGTTGCTTCCATTTCAAAAGGCGCTCCCATTGGGTTATTATTTCTAAGTCACACAAATCCTCCTTGCTTGCTTTCTATAATCGATCTAGTGTGTGATGATGATGGTATCCCAATGCACATTTCAACGTTCCGATCGCACAGAAATCCACAGGCGTTGCATCCGACGACTTGACCGGTATGTCTTCGTATAGAATACTATGAATACCTGTTTCACTCTCCAGTTACTTGAAGTAAGCAACCGTTGAGCTGCTATGTCGAGAACAGAAACGTATGTCGCTTTTTCAGGCTGAGATGCTTGTTGATTAGGTCGTGTACTGTTGCCTGGGGCATATGGATGATTTTTGCCACTCACCTTTGAATTTGTGAATTCTCACTTCGTTTACCACTGCTTGGGTATGACTTATTGCAGGTCTCTTTCTGGATGTTCCTCGTGTCCCAAGGTGATCCATATTATTTTATTTCACAATGCCATTAACTACAAGGGATATCCTCGTCTTGGAAAATCTAATTCTCGATCTCAACACATCTTTATGATCTGAGTGTATACATATTTTGCGTGGAAAGAACTATTACATACTCTTCCCGAAATCGATCAATTTAGGTGACATCATTCTACCTATAAAAGGTTAAATAATGTCAAAATATACTTTTGATGCGTGTCTTTGTATCGGCTGTGGCTATCACGTGACTTGCTGATTTTAATAAAACGTACTCAATCTTCTATATACTTAAGATGTGTATTAAAATGAGTCAAAACTATACCCTATTAATAACAGGGAGATTTCATTTATATTTTACGTATGTGGCGGATTTATTATTATTGCACATAGAAGACAATTATATGACAATTATAAATATGTTGATATAGGAAAGAAATTAGTATTTTCAAATAAGTACATTAAAGACTGATCACCTTTTTTTTTCTTTTGACTTCTACTCTTTTTGAAAAATGTAAAGTCTTTATTACATTAATCAGAATGAGGATTAAGCTTTGAGCTTCGGAGTTGGCGAGTCGAATTCAAATACGTGCGAATCCATAAAATATTCCCCTCACCTTAAGATATGGATACGTTATAAGAAAGACATTAAAGCCCTTAGGGTGGATGGTGGGTGGTAGTGTGCAGTTGACTGGTTGCCTTCTGTATGGTCTGTACTCAAAATGTGGGAAGCCGGCAGATAAATGTAATAGCTGCAATAAATATAAACACATTAATCAACCCTATACAAGCGCTAACAGTTTTGTTAGAACGTTATGATAAAAATATGTCAAAGTTTTAACTTCCACAGTACTTATTTACTTTAGTAGAAATAAATGGTTGGCTGTTTCTTTCGTGTGCTTTAAGGGTTTTTAAAAAATGGTGTAAGAACTAATCTCGTTGGAGAATATAATCATAATTCTACTATTAAACAATAGAACTACCAAAAACGTTATACAGAAAAAATAAAATACATTCAGGTAACTTGGTTTACTGTGTACCTAACTTATTAACCACTATAAAAAAGAATATGGCAGGTAATATAAAATTTCTTATAAACTTCCAATTGTGGGCAGACTTATTTTTGGTAATAAACACGTTCAATGCAATTTATAGAACAGCAGAACCATTTGTAAATTAGAAAGAGGTAGCTTATAGGGTAAAATATGCAGACTGTAATAGTCTTTATATAGGGAAGACTGGAAGAAGTTTAAGTACAAAAGTAGAGGATCATAGACGTGCTCCATTACATGTCTACAAAACATTTTAAAGATACACAACATCACAGTCATAATAAAATTGTGTAATAATTACATACCTTGAACCTAATGTTAACAAATCTCAAATAAAAAAGCGATTATGATAAAAGAAAATTGATCTACAATAAATGAAAGGCAAGGAGTAGGTTTATATTTATATCATGATCAAGGATATGCGCATTACATCATACATGTGTGTAAATAAATGGTGAGTTCTGTTGTGTAAGGTATTTGATGATTCAACGTTAACAGAAGCGAAACATGGCTATACTGTATATTTTTCTATCCCATTTTAATTATTTATAATCTTTTAAATCATCATTCGATTCACTGCTTGTCACTGAGTTTTAGCGGTCTCGAGAAAATGTTCTCTCCACATCAGTAACCCGGATGAGGGAAAATTGCAAACGCAAGAATATACTTCTTATTGTGATTGACTGTAATTATATGTATGGTGTTTTTAATTCTATTTTACTCATCACAGTGAACCTATGTTAATATAGCATTTGAAGAATATGTAGCAAAGATGCCACTAATTTATTCTTCAAAATTATTTAGCAGACAATTGTTTGTTTGTTTTTTGAATTTCGCGCAAAGCTACACGAGGTCTATCTGCGCTAGCCGTCCCTAATTTAGCAG
>NW_013665616.1:499452-522831 GCF_000517525.1 Limulus polyphemus
AATCGTAAAGGTGTTTTTCTTCTCTACGACAATGCACATCCACATGTGGCATGTTTGACGTAACATAAGATTATGGAGTTGGGTTGGTAAGTTCTCTCCCACCCACCATATTCTCCAGATATGGCACCATCAGATTACCATCTTTTTCATTCGCTGCAACCCCATCTTAATGGGAAAACGTATGCAAATGGAATGTGTTAAAGATGACATCGACATGTTTTTTGCTTCAAAGCCAAGTGATTTCTTTAATCAGGGCATTAATAACCTGATTGTAGATTGAAAAGCATCATCAATAAGAATGGAGACTATTTAATTTAAGAAATGTTTTGTTTTGATATATAAGTTGTTCGGGTTTTTTCATCTAAAAAAAGCAACATTAATTTCTTGACGACCTAATAGCAGTAGAAGTTCATAGAGATATGAAGAATAGAATGATAGATTGGGGTTCATATTTATTAGTGTTTAAAACAGCTTGTTTTCTAAATAATTTACAAAGATAAATTAGTAACATCAATGATACACGTTTTTCAAGTCTTATACACAAATAAGCAGACTATGGCGAGTAAAATACAATTAAAAACACTATACATATAATTCACAAGAGCTGTATCAAACTGAGATACGTACACACATACGACTTTTGATCTGATAAAAGAACGAGTCTATTGTTATGATTGTTTTATACGTTGGTTTTAAAAAAGAAGACGGAAATATTTGTTTTCTGTTGTTTTGTTATATTGTTTATATTGTTTTGTTAATGGTTTGTCCATGCACACGCTCGAATAACTTTTATAACCTACAAGCTGAGATACCCGTCCTTTGTCCAGGTTATGAACTTTAAAAAAATGTGTGGGTGGCTGTTATGGTAAATAACACAAAAATCTTAACTTTCACCCAATTATTTATAATGTAAGATATTATCACAGAATTCACTATTACCTCACGAAAAGTTTGGTATAAGCTTTACGAACTCAATATGTATGTACTTAAAACATGGTATACATTGTACGATGGTCAGGGTGACTTTGTATGAAGAGGTAGCTGCCAAAATAGTGGCGGTAGGGGTGCTTTCTGTTACCCGCTTTCAGCAGCTACTTTTTAATTTCCTCCTACAGTATTTTACGTGATTAATTAATTAACGGTCCTTGACGGGCTTAAGTTTAGCCGTCACAGGTCAAGGTAGGAAGTGAGAATAACTCTAGAAGCAGCTCTTCATATCAGCGTTATGGCTGCTGTTGGAGTAGAAGCTTCAGCCGAATTTGTATTGCAATAGTGACGGACGTTTTTTATATTTACATTTCTTCCACAGAGAATGCCAGTTCACACACTTATATATACATATAAGACGTTTGTGTGCCCTCCCTCACAATGTGTGTGTTTTGTATAATAGATGGAGGATGAAAGGGATTGTGAACTCCCATTAACGTACAATGTCACCCTGACCATCACAGTGTGTACCATTTTTTGGTTATATACATATTGAGTTCTTAAATCTTATGCAAAACGTTTCTTGAGGTAATAATGAATACTGTAATAGTATGTTATCTTATATCTATAATACAAAAAAATATGTGTGTCTGTCTGTTTGTCTGTTATCTATCTACTCCTAGGTCTCTAGGCCAATCTCAACCAAACTTTATGGGATGATAGTTTGGAATAAAGGGCATAAAGAGGCACAGGCCAAATTTGTGGCGGTATGTGTGCTTTCTGTTACCTGCTTTATATCAGCCTTATTGTGGCTCTTTTAGCAGAAACTTCAGCTGAATGTATGTACTATTGCAATAGATATATAAGACGTTTGTGTGCTCTTCGCCACACTGTGTGTATTTTATGTTACAGAAAGTTTAATAGACTTTTTTGTGTAAGGACGTGACGCCATCTGTGAATGTAGTTAACGTTAACTTACATCAGATATAATAAATGTTGAATAACAGCAATAATGGAGGGTGGAGGGGATTGTGAACCTCCATTAAGATGTCTCTTATTCCAGACTATTACTCCACATAGTTGGGTTCAGATTGGCCCAACGACCTAGAAGTAATTAGATAACAGACAGACACACAGATTTTATTTTTTTTTGAGGGGGGGCTTTATACAAGTAGGCGAACTGGTCTTATAACTACATGTTCTGGAACTCCTCTCAAAATTCTTAAGTTAGGGATGAAACTTTGCAAGTGGACTAGAGTGGTCTTTGGAGTGTCCTTATCTATATGACGTACCCCCCTCCCCCCTACTAAAAGATGCTAGAACGCGCCAGGAAAGTCATCCAGTCATGATGGGATCTAGAAGTACGTTTTCTGGGTCGCTTAATGCGAATCCAGTATCGTAACTTTTATTCCTAGCTCACCTTGGGATCCTGGAGGTGCAAAGGCAAAAACTGTGTTCAGTATTCTCTCTCACAGGCTAGCGGGACCAAACGTGGTTAAAATGCTAAAGTGCTACAGGCAGGTGTCCTAACTAAGTTTGTTTTCTGGTGCCTCTGAGGTAGCTATACAATTAATTGTGGATAATGGAGAACCTTATCAGTACATTGAAACTTCTGTAAATTATGAGGAAAACCTTGAATTCCTCAGCGTAGCGCGTGTATTTGAGGATAGTTGTAACAAAATGTGTAACATATCCACCTAGCGGATTATTATGTGAATAATAACTAAGGTGTCTTTCTTGAAATAAAAAACAAATACTTTAAATTTTATATCATATCTAACAGTGGTGTATTAATTGAAATATGAGTGAAATTGCTATTAAAACGACATTCTTAATAATTTTAGACGTTCTAGTATGTCGCTATTTCTCACTGAAACACAACACAAACACGAAACGAAAATCCGAAAACATATAAAGTCAGCCCTTGACGTTCTACAAAATAAGGTAGGGAGTAGATAAAGATGCAGAAGACCGTTACTGAAGTTAAAGTCGGGATAAAACGAGGACACTCTCCTTGTCAAAAAATCTTTTTTTCGCATAGCTAATTGGAACACGATGAAAGAACCAAGTTTGGACCCTATGTTCGCGTTTTCTTCTCAATCTTTTATTTACATACATACATAAAAATAATATAATGAAATCTAATGTGTCAGCTTGCTTATATTTTCAATTTAATTGGAAAATCCTTACTTAACTGGTTACTTTTTGTTTGTGGCGGACGTAGCCGAGAGGTTAGAGTACTCGTACAGTGAAACGGAGGGTTAATTGGTTTGCAGTTCGAACACTGGTGTCTTAAGTACAGTATAAGAAAGTAAATGTAATGCCAATATTCGGTCACACAAAAATAGATCAAGAGTTGGTGGTAGCATTGTTTACAAGCTAACTGCCTTTTCTCGAGTCTATCAGATCAAAATTATGAATGACTACGCACAGATAGCCCTTTGTGTAAATTTGCTAAAAATTCTGAATAAAAAACTAACTATTTTTGTTTATTTTGTTATCAGTAACATAAAATAACAATATCTTAATATACGGTATTTTATAATTAATTAGGTTATAGTGCGAAAGAAGTTCGAACTGTTTTTTTTTGTGTTTGTTTATTTGTTTCAGAAAAGACGTAAATCAGAAGAGTATAAAATCAATTTGTAAAACTAAACTTAAAGATCTCTTCAAGAGGTTTATATTGTAATATAAATTTTCCATGTTACTTTTTTGGTGATCGTTTGTGCGATGACCAAAAAAAAGCTTTAGTTTTATACGGAACATTAACTTGACAAAAATGTCAAAATATTTTGAAAACGTACACTTGGACACAAGTACAAATTGAGACCATTGGAATATTAAGCAAATACGGTGGTTTAAAAGGAAATATTCGTGTTGAAAACTAGAATATATACAAAACTCTAGAAATATGTAATGTATTGTTGCTTTTGGAATGTCAAATCACAAAAAACAGCATGATTGGTGTAAAAATAACTCTAGAAATGTGTAATTTATTGTTGCCTTTGGAATGTCAAATCACAAAAAACAGCATGATTGGTGTAAAAATGAAATGTGCATTAAAAGTATATTTCAAAACTGTTAAGTGCAGAAAAATATCCTTGCTAAGCTAGAAAACCGTAAGTTGCTAAAAGTGCAAGTCAGATTAGTTTGGTGAAGTTGTATAATATTGCGTCTCAAGTTTTAATAAGCTGCATTATTTACACGTAAAAATATTGATTTTACACTTATTAATTACATTTCATGTAACTCGTACTGTATTTATGTTTGTAACGTGACTGTAAATAACGAATAGGTTTCCACTTACCTTGTGTCCAGAGGTTGGGTAGATCAGCAAAATTATTTAGCACACCATCACTAATTTCTTATATTCTTAAGATACTGACCATATTTATTAGCTTAATCTCAACATATTCACTGAGATTTTAAGCTGAACTTTACCATTTGCCATAAAAATAGCTGAATATTATGGATAACTGTGATGTGGGAAACTTATTTGTCTTTTCCTCTTTCTTTTATTTTAAATTATTTCGAGCTCAAACCACCTCTCTTTATATGAGTATAAATTTATTAATTGCAGCATCTCAGCTATGTTAATAGGTTTAATGAACTTTATAAATACTTAGTTTTCTGTGTCTGGAAGCCTATCTCGTTGGAATCTCATTTCTGAAGGTAAAATTTTTTTCTTTGAAGTTGGTATCGATTAATTTATTTACGTTTTTCGAAGTGTCGATGTATAAAGGATCTATATTTTAATTATTGGTGCAAGACGAGGATTTTGCCTCTCAAATACTTTTTACATACTGGGAGACGTGTTGAACGAGTTTGTTGTACTCTTATAGCTCTAGCGGAGAGTCATTCAATCCTTATGGATTTTCTTTGCATTATTTTTTCTAAGCTTATACCAGAAGAAATTACGAAAATGCTTGTACAGCTATATCTTTCTTTATACAATTAGTCGTCACGTGCTTCTATGCATAACTCATTAGTATGGCGCAAGATATTCCTTGATTGAATTCAAAGTCCTCTTGGTCAGTAAGAAACAATTTTAATTTCCATAAAAATCAAATTAACTGAAGTTAATTTGATTTTTAACAAATTT
This sequence comes from Limulus polyphemus, assembly GCF_000517525.1. Taxonomy (NCBI): domain Eukaryota; kingdom Metazoa; phylum Arthropoda; class Merostomata; order Xiphosura; family Limulidae; genus Limulus; species Limulus polyphemus. The sequence goes on from NW_013665616.1 coordinate 504,482, forward strand.
CAAGTTTATTTATATCCAATACGTCTCCGGCTTTTGGCGTTTAAGCAGTAAATATCACTTTCTGTTTTTACTATGAAAATATCTGCGCTATTAGGACTGTGCAGTGAAATGTTTGTTTGTTTGTTTTGAATTTCGCGCAAAGCTACACGAGGGCTATCTGCGCTAGCCGTCCCTAATTTAACAGTGTAAGACTAGAGGGAAGGCAGCTAGTCATCACCACCCACTGCCAACTCTTGGGCTACTCTTTTTACCAACGAATAGTGGGATTGACCGTCACATTATAACGTCCCCACGGCTGAAAGGGCGAGCATGTTTGGTGGGACGGGGATTCGAACCCGCGACCCTCAGGTTACGAATCGAGCGCCCTAACCACCTGGCCATTCCGGGCCCGCAGTGAAACGAAGATTGCCTTTGAGAAGTAGAACAAAGACAGAACTTGGCTTGTATTTGAAAGATGTGGAAATACTAATATATATATAGATAGAGGAATTCCAGAGTTTCAATCTAAAAACATTGTTCAGAGGTATTTGGAGACAAGGTAAGAATAATCTTTTCATTGCCAAATGTCTGCTTTATGGTTTAAGAGTTAAAGTCAAGGGATCATTGAAAATATGCAATGAAAATTATTTCAAGAGAGCATTCGCGAAAAAGTACAGGAAAAAAGTTCAGGAGTTCAATTACTCTCCTACTTAGCTTGTAACACTTGAAGACTGTTATTTCCTGAAGAACATTATTATTAAGACTGTTGTTGATAAAGCAAACAAAAAACGAAGAGCATTTTTATTCAAAACAAATAACTCGAAACTCTTAAAATTAGACAGAATAATCAGTGAATAAGCTTAAACAAGGTAAGGACTGTTGCAAAAATTTATATCAGTTAACTATTCCCAGTCTTTCTCACTATCAATTAACAGCTGCAGAACAAAATGTTTTAGAAAATGGAATGCATTTTTCTTTTTAACAAAAGTCATACCCACTACTGACTTTAAACGTGAATTAAAGAATCCTGCTAGAAGAACAGTTATTAATGGTGTTAGGAAAGTGGATGATAAAATGAAAAGGGTAACACATGTGGATTTTGTTTCATTCAATAAACAAAAAGTTTGGTTTACACACTTTCCGAAAAGAAGTGTTTTAACTAAAATACTTGAATTTTTTTCCTAAGTTTTTTTTTATTTATTGATTAATATTTTATAGACTTCTTTTGTTACATTCAGTACATACATATCAATAAAAAATTGAACACACAAAATAAAGAAGTTATTAATACATAAGCTTAATCAGCTTATTTGTGGAATATTCCTTAATTACTGTGACCATAAATGTCTATGTATATTAATGAATATAAATAAACAAAACACACAAAGGTAGAGTTAATAATATCTTATGTCATTGGGTCCCAAACTTTTCGTGACATAGTTTCTCCACCCCTCCTCCCACACCCAATGAATCTGTAGGTACTGAGTACATCATCTGTATTATATATTTTGGAAACCACTGCCTTAGATAACTAGATAAGAGTTAAATCTAATCTTTACAGATTTGAACAAAATGCTACTAAAATATTGAGAAGTAATGAAGATATAATCATGCTAAAAGCATATAAAGAAAATGGTGTAGTGGTTTTAGATAAAAGTTATGCTTTTTATTATTAATGGTTACATAATTAGTTTGATATTCGTTCACATACATTCGCGTTTCAGAGTCGAATGACATTGCTTTGGATTGTTTGTTTGTTTTGAATTTCGCGCAAAGTTACACGAGGGCTATCTGCGCTAGCCGTCCCTAATTTAGCAGTGTAAGACTAGAGGGAAGGCAGCTAGTCATCACCACCCACCGCCAACTCTTGGGCTACTTTTTTACCAACGAATAGTGGGATTGACAGTCACATTATAACGCCCCTACGGCTGAAAGGGCGAGCATGTTTGGTGGGACGGGGATGCGAACCCGCGACCCGCTGATTGCGAGTCGAGCGTCCTAACCACCTGGCCATGCCGGGCACTGCTTTGGATTATATAAAAATGATGACGCACCTAGATGTCTGTTTGTTTGTAATTAAGCACAAAGCTATACAATGGGCTATCTATGCTCTGCCTACCACGGGTATCGAAACCCGGATTCTAGCGTTGTAAGTCCGCAGACATACCGCTGTGCCACTGGGGGGGGCACCTAGATGTCATTTTAAAATTTCTAGTACTTACGTACTCTTCAATTTTAGTACGATTAACTCTAATTTTCAGTTTAAAAGTATAAATGTTGATCAGAAAGATATAAGTAGAACATGTAGCACACTGGCATCTGCTTTAGTCAGTATTTACTTATGATTACGAAATGAGAGCTATAGAAATCTCCTTACCTCCTCATCTCCACTGTTTAAGACAGGTTTATGATGCTTTGCAGATTTCTTACAATATACTGAATTATTTCAGGAACTTCTTAATAAATTACATAATTGTATTACCTCTACTAAAGGTTGTGAAGAAAGTATTCATTAACATTTTAAAAGGTTTATATCGTTAAATCAGAAAAAGGTTTCGAAATCTCGGTTTATCATTCAGCACGTTATCAACCACGGATACTAGCTATTATAATCGCTCTTTTAAGTAATGCTAAATGTATTTTTAATAGCCAGGAAAGTTGGAAATTAGGAGAGTTATAGAATTGTTTTGCTAAATGGATACCCACTAGAAATTGTTGTCAACAAATTTTTATATCCTAATAATCTTTCGTTTAACTCTAATAAAACCCGTTATATTTTGCTGTTTACGTTTGTCCCAGGAGTATCCAGCAGTAAAAAGCATAGTGCGAAATACTGAAATATTTTGACCTCAATGGAAAAATTGAATTCGTTACAAAACCAGGACAAAACTATCTTTTCATATTTCTAAAAAATACTCTACTTCTGAAAATACCCGGTCGTATTCATAAAAGTACTTACAATAAGTTTACATAAAAGAAACGGGAATGGAATTGAATACTAAAAAGTACATAAGCGACTACGCTTGCATGTTTTCAAACACAAAGTTAAACTTACCATGGCTTCTCCGGAGAGCTTAATATAAAAAAAAAAGTTAAACTAAGATAATATATATTTATTCAGCATTATAAACCTATGATGAATAAACATCCAGAAACTCTTTTATTATTTATTCAAAAGTGTTGCGCATGTGTAATTGTATAATGCAAATTTCTTTTATTTAAGAAGTGTGTGTGTTAACAAAGTGTACAAGATAATGCCAGATGAACACTGGCGAAACGTCGTTGTAATAATTATTTATTATATTTAATTATTTCACTTTTTAACCAAGTAGTGTTTTTAAAATGGGTGCAGTGTTTCTGTTTATCTTAAACATTACAAGGCAATAATCATTCATATGTGGTACTTCATTCACTACATTTTTATATTCATCACACAAAGGAGCATTATTAACAAGAATTTTGGTTTTGAAACATGGGCAGTTGTTTTCAGTTTGTGTAACTTCAGTTGTTTTTTTTGTTTCTCGCTGCTCCCTCCTTACTCCCTTTAAATTCATGCAAGTCTTTAAACCGTGGGTATTGTCAATCTGAAAGCAGCCCACCAAATGAAAACAATGTCTACAAGTAATAAAAAACATTTTGTAAATTTAAAATGATTGTGGGGTGGCAGTGCCAAAATGAATGCAAACAAGAATATAGGGAAGATACAGCATTAAACATATCACCCTTACATGAATTTCAATATTAAAGTTTAATGATACACTGTAAAATACAAGAGTACAAAATGGTTACGAAGTCGGTCAATTCGACCGATCTCGTAGCGAGAGTCCGTAACAGTCTGCAATAATCAAGCTATGTTTTTACTCAACTTATTTTCCTCGTATGTAAGCCCTTGGTTCTTAGTTACACTACATTGATGGCTACCCTGACATGACCATGATGTTATGATAAACAAACTGCGTACCAACAGTAAGGAATATATAACTTCCAACTCCAGTAATATTAAAGACAAGTATGCATTTTAAAATGTAACATTAAATTATAATATTGAAAGTCACGTAGGGATGATCTGTGTATAGCTGTATCATCCCTATATTCTTGTTTGCATTATTTTTGGTACATCCATTTCTACATCATTTTATATTTACAAAATGTTTTTTATTACATGTTTTGTGACGTTTTTTCCCTTAACTGAAAAGTAGTGTATTCTATAAGTGTGTGTAATTAAATGTAATATTATGTTTACTGATTTTTATTTACTCCTTCACTTCATGCATAATATAAGTGTTGGGTCCCTAAAGACACCGGTTGTATGATGTAAAAAGCATTGAGTATTCCTACATGCTAGAGTCTTCTAATGTTCATCTATTATTGGCTGGTGATTCCTGTTTCACCCTGTATATAAACGTTTTAAAGGAACCCTAGATGTCTGTAGAAAAGCTAACTTTAAGAGGTAATGATAACATCGTTTACACAATAATCATGATTTATTTTAATTACTACTAATTATTACGACTAAGCGATGACATCGTGCACTGTCCAGAAACACATATAGTGGGTTTAGGTTTAAATTGGCGTTAGTGATAAAGTAGTTGTAGAATTATCTAGATTGAAACAAGAAGAAAGGTGAACAATTTGGTGGGTTGGTCACTTTTCGGTTTGGTATCTTAGCGATGGTTTCTTGCCTTGTTTTTTGGGTTTGTTGAGTAGAGAAACAAATGAAAGTGAGTGGCAATCATCTTTTAGAGTAAAACTGTCTATCATTGTTGATTTTTAGCGTATTATGTCTAATGAGTGCACTGACTATCCCTGCATATGTTGTCTACCGACTCTATGATAAACTATCAACATTACATTATACATGTTGTACAGATGCACAGTTGTTCTTAGTTGTGGATACTGCTGCCCTCTTTGAGAAGTAACATGCATTGAACTAGTGCTTCCACAATTACAAACAAGTTATATTTTTAATATTAACTATATTTTTAAGATTTAATTCAGGATCTATAAATAACAGTAAAACTTGGGGTGATTATCATTTGGTCACTACAATAACCATTCCTTTGTAGTGCTTCATTTACTGCATTTTCATATTTGTTGACTAAAGAACATTATTAAACACGACTTTGTTTTCGGAATACAGGCGGTTGTCTTAACTCTATGTCTTTTATTGATTTTTGTTACTTCATAGTTCACTCACTCAAGTGTTATAGACTCATGCAAATCATAAAACCTTAAACTAGGTATATTAAAGTACAGATATTTGTCATTTATAGAAGTGTTTCTAAGAGATCTGAAATGCAAAGCTGTCGTTTATGTTCTAATAATAGATAATAAGTATGCATAGCTCAATCATTACTGTCATTAATAGTCCTTTAGTTAGTTGCAGCTTAATAAAAATATAATTTGTTTGTAATTATGGAGCGCTACTTTAATGTATATTTCTAATTCTAGATGGCAGCACCATTCAAATATATGAACGTTTCTATTTAAAGTGGATAACGTATAACTGGCGATAAAATGTAGTTCTGAAACACACCGTTCCGCTGCGGCTTTATAGCGGCTGTAATTTTCATGTTACTTCCTGAGTTGCATATTCAAAGTCATTTTAATATAACATATTCAACCCTGTATATCTATATATATGTAATTAGATTTAATTTTGTAGAAAAGGAAAAAAAGTAAATACATAAATGAAAAATATACTTGAAAAAGTAAAATCAGTCACAAATTAAAGTTTATTTTTTCATTAATATATTTACTTGTGTATTTATTTTTTCCTTCTCTACAAAATTAAATCTAATTATATTTCATCTAACGTTTGGAAACGATGTGTTAAATTCAAGCTATCCTTCCTCTTTTGATGTAATGTGTTTCAAAACAAATTAGCTTAATTATATATATATATGTGTGTGTGTGTTTATTTTTATTATTTATTAGCTACAAGCAAAAGTACCCGTCCCCAATGACTGAAAAAAATTTAAGTAATCTGTCAATTTAAGTAATTTCATGGACTTTAAAAAGTTAATTGCGTTGTACTCTTGGTTTCACAAATATATGTAAGATTAGGTATTAAGAACAACAACAATACTGTTTCGCTTCATTTTCATGATTAAACTAAAAGATTTATGTTACTATTTATAACACACCTGCATTAGTTAAGCTTTATTGTTTGTTTATTTGAATTTATGCACAAAACTACACAATGGGTTATCTGTGCTCTGCCCACCACTGGTATCGAAACCCGGTTTCTAGCATTCTAAGTTCGCAGACATACCGCTGTGCCACTGGGGGCAGTTAGGCTTTAACGGTTAATTAATTACATTTGCATAACTGTCGATAAGTGTTTTGCTTTTTTGGGATTTTTTGTACAAAGCTAAGCAAGGGTTGTCTGCATATAGCCGTCCTCAGTTTGAAGCTACTGATTGAAGAGAATGCAGGTAGTCAACAGCGCCAACCGCCAACTTTTAGGCTATTTCTATCTAGAGATCAAATAGTAAGATATGATCTTCTCTCTTATAGCGCACCCAAGGTTCAAAATTGAGGAACATGATTTTACGAAAACGGGTCGCGAACCATAAACCATCGACTTCATAGTCCAAAATAGTAACCATTTTCATCATATTAAAACTATTATACGAATGACTGCTATGGACAATGGAAAAGAACATTTTGTGTGTGTTCCAATAAATTGGCACTATGTGCATCATGTTTCTTATACAGTCTTGGCCAAAATGTCCGCATACTATTCTATGCTGATGTTATTGTTTACATGCATGGAATAGTTGTTGAGTAAATGCTAGAGTAGTAACAGAAAAGGTGGCGTATGATCATACAAATAAGTACGAGTTGTTATTCTGATCTGTATAAGTTGTTTTGAGCATATGTTGGTCAAATACACATACACACCTGTTTTGTATAAAAGGGTGTGCTTTTGGTATAATATTTTTCGAAACAGATCAACGCTTTGTTCAGAAAACTCATCTGTGCATGGTGTAGGGTTATGCCTCGTCACGTGCCATAAGTTATAGACAGTCAAATTGTTCGACTGTCCAGAAATGATATGAAGCAAACGGACAGTGTCAAAACAGTAGGGTACCTCCAGTGTACTGTATCCAGAATCCAGAAGCATCATCGGACTACAGGAAACGTTATTCCAGAAAAATTCACAGGTAGAGGCCGAAACATCACTGTCCGAGATGACCTTGTTTTGATTAGATTAACATGTCAAAGTCGAAAGAAGTCTTGCAACACCTTACGACAAGAATGGCATGAATACATTCATTCCAGGGTATCCAGAAGAACAGTGAAGAGGAGACTGACCAGACAAGGTTAATTTGCAAGAAAGGCTATCTGCAAACCGTTATTAACCAGTATTCACAGCCGTCGACGTCTTTCTTGGGCAAGACTACGTGCCAATTTACAGTTAGGATACTGACGATATATTATATTTTCAGATGAGTCCTGTTTCCGTGTTGTTAAAGCTGATAGTAGGATTCATGTTCGTCATTTGCCTGGATAACAGGTGAGGAAAGATTGTCTTTCCCAAAGGAAACACACGTGAGGTGGTGCAGTACACGTTTGGGCAGCTTTTCATCATGATGGAAAAAACTGCTCTTCATATCCTCCAGGGAAATGTCAATGTCTCCTCTTACAGGCAACACATGGAGACGATGTTTCTGCCAAATTCTAGGGCAAGGTTTTGCAATAACTCTGTATTCCAGGATCACAATGCCACTGCCCACAGTGCGCATATTGTACAGGATTATCTCGACCAGGAGGACGTTACAAGATTGACATGACCTGCAAAGTCTCCAGATTGTAAGCACATTGAGAAATGTTGGCAGATCTGAGCTGGAAGTTTGCTAACCACAATTCTAAACTAGCTACTGTAGCTAAGTTGCAGCCAGCGCCTTCTAGTGACAAGTTGGGATAAAATCACGGTGTATTACATCAATAACCTCATCTACAGCATGTCACGTCACCTTGTGGAGGTTATTGGAGTACGAGGAGGACCAACTAAGTGCTGAATGTTATATGAACTGATATGTGGTTACAGATGCTATTTATAATAATTTGATATTATATTTTGTCATTATCTATGTTTTGGTAAGGTTTTGTTGTGATAGGTGAAGTGCTGGATTACACATCTTTCTACATGTGTCTAATAAAATTGTTTGCTCTGTTAATAAACCGTTTATCACGTAACCTGTTTCATTATACAAATTACATATGTAGATGTTTAATATAGCATGCATTTTTCAGTTTGACAGCGCTAAGTGTATATGTGTTACATCTTAATAATAATGACCTTATTTGTTATAAAATGTGCAAACATTTTGGCCAAGACTTTATCAACCACGAACCTTCGGACTTACAATCGGAGCAATAAACCTCAGGCCACATCCTGTCTGAATAAAAAGTAGCCGGATATAAATTAAAATAACATGTTGTAATTAGGTTAGAAAGACGTAAAAGATTACACCTTAGGTTTTATTATCACTGAGCCACTCTTGGCACATGGCTAAAGAGAAGGGCTAATTACTTTTATGGTTAAATACATTGTCACTGTAATGTTCAAGTATAATATTCACGATTATCGCTAAAACAAATATGAAGCAATTTTGAATCAAAAGAAGCTGAGATTGATTTTGTGTTACAGGTTAATTTCCTTATAATTTCAATTATAGGGGTCCGTAAAATTTATTCCAGGTGGGTGCAAGTCCACAACCTGCGAACACGGTAGCCATAGCAAAACATATACCATTTCCTTGAACTTTCAATGCAATTCTCTAGCTGATAATGGCTTACTTATGTGCACCTGATTTCACCATTTGTATTTTAAAAGTATTATTTTCTAAAACATTTTTAAAGAAATTGTTCAAATATATTTTCTTCTGTTATTCCGCCTGGGGTGAGGGGTCAAATGCCCCTCTTGCCCCATCCTGCGGACGCCCATGATTTCAATACTTTAAATCTATGTTGTGTGTGCCTTCCTCACTGTGAGAATATTTAATGGTTGAAGTTAAATGTTGAATATTTCTTTTCGTAATAAGCACCTTCATAGAGAGAGAGAGAGAGAGTAAAATTTAAATATATCGAGATGAATAAACACTGTGATTTTTATTTATAGAGGCATATTTTTTCGCCACCCCATTGGCACAGCGGAATGTCTGCAGACTTATACCGCTAGCAACCGGGTTTCGATACCCGTGATGAGCAGAGCACAGATAGCCCATTGTGTAGATTTATTTTTAATAACAAACAACGTTTTTCTCAAATATGATCTTGTAAAGTATTCCCGTTATTTTACTATCAAAAATGGTTTTCGCAAAAATACATATAAAACCAGCCTTGCTAATACTTATTTTCAATGTTATTACTGCGCCACTGATCCTAAAACCTCTTGATTGAAATAAAACAGTAGGTTGTTTTAACAAACTGGTATACTTGCACGAAAAGAAGTGCCTATGTAAAAAGTATTAAAGAAGTTCCTACCAATGTCAAGAGATGGCAGTAATCGAATGTTCGAACCGAGAATCTGGAAGATCAACAGATATTATTACACTTCCCTAAATCACCATAAGAAGCGATTCATAATCCTATAAATGTGACGTACAGTTTTCTTATATAAAAATCAGTGAACCGAGTTTGACGTTTTACAGAATTCAAATAAAGTTAACTATCATTTTTATGTTATTCATCTTTTGTCTTGAATTTTATATGTTCCTAATACTTACACAATACTTCATGTTCCGATTTATGTTTCTTTATAACTTCATATATAAATCTTAAGTGTCTTCAGAGTAAAAAATAAATCTACATAATCACAGTTATATTACAATGCCTTAATATGATATTTTGACATCATCTGTTGTAACAAACTTCGAAAGGTTTAAGTGAACAATTAAACGGCTTTATACCTAAATTACATCAATTTTCCCTCCAATTGCTGGGTACCTTGTCTCTTTTTAGAATAGTATAATATTTCCGTTGTTAATTTCCAAGTATTATACTACAATATATACACATACATCTAAACTTCAAAGTTTCCCCAGGTGGTACAGCAGTAAGCTTTAGAGTTAAAATGTTAACTTTCATTGTTCAATCCCCGTATTGAGCAGGCCACGTCTAAAAGAACTAAACGAATTTCAAAATAAACAGTATACAATAGGTTCCAAATATTGAACGTATTTGTATTAATCATAGACTTACAACGCTAAAATCCGGGGCTCGATTTCACGCAGTGGAAAGAGGGCAGATAGCCAGTTGTGTAACCTTGTGCTTAAAACAAACTATGTTAATCAGTCACAATTTATTTTTGAAAAAACAAATAAAAACATATTTAATGACCACCATTGTTTTTAGTGGAAATACGTAAAATTGATAGTAGATATATTCAGCAGTATCAGACTTATGGTGAGGATGTAAAACTAGATAAAGCTTCTGTAAAACAATAATCCAATATACTTTTATCGAAATAAGTACTATTTTCTACTTCTTTTATCTGGTAACATTTATAAAATATTTCATTAGATGGCGCTAGGATTGCTTTGGTCGAGCTTAATACGATATAAGTTGCTTCAAAGGTTTGATCCATATTGTCTATTGTCTCGTTCTCTGTCGACAGTAAATATATAAACCCTTTTATAAACATCTAACAGTCAGAAAAGAGGGACTATCAAAAAGTGAGAAACATGTATACTTTATAAAGTTGCATAATTAAGTAATATAATGTATATATGTACATATATGCACTTAATGTTTATATTTTAAAATATAAGTTTCAGACATTTCAGTAATAAACACTGAAAAAAGTATCATTATCATTTTGATTTTCGACTTTATAAAGGTTTTAAACCAGAAAAGAAATAGCAAGTAATTGAGTTGTTAGACAACAGTGAGCTCAACTATTTTTCAGCCAATGGCTGAAAAATCCTTTTTGGTGGTGGTGGTGGTTCTAAAATATTTCCAAACTTATACTTAAAGAACACATTAAAAACAATATGAAAGGCTTAATTAAAGATTGCCTGTGAGATCCTAAAATTCTTTAAAGATAAATATTTAAAACTTATGCTCTGTCTTTTTTTAAGACCTTAGACATTTTTCCGTGTTTTTGAAAGATAAAATAAAAGTAGGAATGAAAAATTGAGAGATGTGAATGATAGCAGGAATAATAGAAAACCTATATAAAGGTGTGTAAAATGCATTTTGTCTTCTTCGAAAAGTTAAAAGGTACAAGTTTGATTACCCACGTACATATGTATATGTATATACAACAATACAAAACGATGTTTATACTAATCTAAACGGATGACAACATAAACTTTCATGATGATTAACATGCAGATTTATTAAAAAATACTTGTGTATAACATAGTTTTTAGATACGTAACTGGCTAAGTAGCCAAGAATTATTTTGCTTCTGCTATAGAATGATTGAGGTACAAATAATGCAATTTAACGACTGGTGACAAGGGAAAATAGTTATTAATTTGTTTCATTCAGAATTTTTAAAGTAATACTACACAAAGGGCTACCAGTGCATAGCCGACCCTAATTTTGAATTGATAGACTAAAGAAAAGGCAATTAGTCAATAGCGCCTACTGCCAACTCTTGGATTACTCTGAGCGAAAAGTGGGATTTGACCGTCACTCTTTAACACTTCTATGATCACAGATTGTGGAGCATGGCTTTGCAGAAACGGTTCGCGAAACGTAAACACTTGGATTAAAAATCTAAGAACGACAATCACTAGACCACCCCGGCCTTAACCATTAACATATTGCATTATTAATGAAATATAGATACAGCTAAGTGATTGTTTTGGTGTCGAGCAAGAAGAAATCGGTATTGATTTATGTCTTTTAATATATCTCGTTCTGGGTTCTAGTCCAATATTAAATGTGTGTTTAAATACTTTGCCACTTTACTCGCTACATGAGACTGTCACATATTTTTAATTAAGGACAATAAATTATCATGACGTGCGGTAAGGGAAAAGGTTGTTTGTTGAATTAATTAAATATATTACATCTTGTTTTAAACAAGGAGTTGGCTTGTGGACTTGTAACCAGAGAGGTAAGCTAGTAACAGGGAAGAAATTGCCCCCTGGTTTGTTAAGGAGATTTTAAGTTGTTGAACTAGTCTGTATGTGGTGTTAAGTAAACGTTGTATGTAGTATGACCTTAATTGTGAGTGCAAATGTTTGGTTGGGTTTCATATAATTGAGAAATATTTCTCCTATACCATACTTGTTGTCTTTTTCTAGATTTAGAATAAGTATATGATAGAAATATGTTTTTCTTTATGATTAAGGTAATTTGGTTTAGGAATTTGGTATTAAGCTACTTGGTTAGTAGGAAACTTTAGGGAACCTGTCCATCTACTGGGTAGGAGCATTCAATCATCTCTCTGGACAATCTGACAGATGGACAATAGAGCTATAATTCAAAAACGAATGTACGCTTCCTAACCTAACTTTTACCTTCCAAACTTTTTCACCCAAACGTTTGTGAAGGAAAAGCATCCAACATCGAATCAACGAAAACAAGGTCATCACCCTATGCTTGCTGTTTAAACTGAGCTGACGAAGTGTTATATTAGATCATGTATAAACATTTGTGTGTGTTACCGCTATGAAAATAAACTATATTAAACATACTTAAATATATGTAGGGCGAGATCAAGCAAACATTAAGATATCGAGAAAAAGGAGTACAATGTTAAGTTCCTAAGAAAGCAGCAATATTTGTCATACATTAATGATATATTATAACCAGTGATGTAGAGATGAATTTTATAGTGCCGGAGCTTTGCGACGTCACCATAAGGCTAAATATTTCATATTCAAAACCTACTTTTCATTTTTATGAGTCCATCTTAAATAATGAAAATATATGAATCATTAATTATTTAAGACTACTCCCATTGGGAGTAAAGTGAATATACATATATTGCCAAAAGAAAACATGCAACTCAACTTTCTTTAGATCAATGAACAAGAAAAAACTGAGTACCATATAAAAATTATTAGCATTGATTAGTTTTAAAAATGCATATCTTATTAAGTTATTATATTTCTAGATGCACTGCAGTATTAACAGATTTGACAGTTATAATGTTTTGCACACCTCCTGTCCTCCTGTTGTGTATTATATAAATAGTAGTCTTTTGAATATGTAGACTTTAAAACCACAGCATAATTCTAAAATGTATTTTATCAAGTGTTTTAATAACATATCCATGTGTCGTAATGACAACATGGCGTATGACAAAAAGCACTTCACCATTTTAACACACTGACACCTGCTCTTAAGACTGAGCACGGTGCCTGATGCCAGATCCTAAAGCAGAGTGACAGAACCTGTGCTGGGTGATCTGAGAGAACTTTACCAGTGTACAAGAGTAATCACAAAGAGCCAGAGCGGCACTTTTGGTTTCAGATTCTTCCATTTCTTAAAGTATCATAGAAACTATTAATACTAATTCATAAGTAATTTGTATTTCTGGCAAGCAAAAGAGTAAAACAAATCAGTAAGATTAAAGAAAGCAACATAAAATTCTTATTTTTAGCAATAATACTGATTTATTTTTCAAAAAGTTATTATTTTATTAATTCAGTAAAATTAGACAAAATGTAGAGGTTAATAATATAGCTTACCGTCATCTTAGTTTAAATTCAAATCATTCTTGTTTCCTTTTGAATGTATTCTAGAACAGTTATTAAACTGTGAAATCCGTTTACCTTTTTTTTTAGCGCAAGGCAACACAGTGGTTACCTGTGTTAAGATTATCGGTGGGATCAACTACAAATTTTAGCGTTATAATGGAGTGTAGCAATACAGTAAATAATTTAATATGTCATTAAAATAGTATATCGGGACATGTAATGTTCTTTTTGTACGCTTTCTTAGATCGGTCTTATATTGTGCTTTAATAAGAAAATCTAAATCAAACTATAAAGACAAAATGACACTAAAGCAAAAAAAAAAGTATATAGCATATATTTTACGAAGCAAATAAAGCATACTATTAAAGTACAAATAAATATAATTCAGTGTGTTGCTATAAGATAACTATAAGATTTGATATATTTTAATAATACAGTATATTAGGGATTACGTTGCTCACCTTACAAGTTTCCGTAAACATTTTGTAGAATCATATGGAACTTCTGAATTACTTTACTTTATTCCTTTTTGTGAATACTAACCAGAATATTATCCACCTCAAATATTTTATTATTAGTATTTTAAGATTTTGAAAATGTTAACAACGAAAGGCTAGTCGCTTGTTCACATATAAAATATACTCGTGGTAGGCAGAGCACAGATAACCCTTTGTGTGTAGCTTTGTGCTTAATTACAAATAAACAATAAACAAAACATATAAAATATTAAAATGTTAACAAATAAAGACTAGTCGCTTGTTAACATATAAGATATGAAAATGTTAACAAATAAAGGCTAGTCGCTTGTTAACATATAAAATATGAAAATGTTAACAAAGAAAGACTAGTCGCTTGTTCACATATAAAATATTAAAGTGTTAACAAAGAACAGTTAGTCGCTTGTTCACATATAAAATATTAAAGTGTTAACAAAAAACAGTTAGTCGGTTGTTAACATATAAATTATTAAAGTGTTAACAAAGAACAGTTAGTCGCTTGTTCACATATAAAATATTAAAGTGTTAACAAAGAACAGTTAGTCGCTTGTTAACATATAAATTATTAAAGTGTTAACAAAGAACAGTTAGTCGCTTGTTAACATATAAATTATTAAAGTGTGTATGGCTGTAGAGAATAACACTCGCATATATAAAAATAATTATTTTTAATTGAAAACATGAAATAACATTTTCTAGAAAGCATCAAAGTTATTTGATCACTTGTTATTTCGAATACTTACAAAACTATGTTTTCTATGTGTATATTAGTTATATGATTGATCCAATAATTTGCTAATACAGTTATTTCGTGCAAGTTCTCTTTCGTTCAGGCTACATCTTTGAATTAACATTAAACAAGCATTTAAAGAATAATACTTTAAACTTTTTTCCTGTTTTTATCAATTTTCGCACTGATATAATTTCTTCTAAGTAACTCTATTTTTATTTTTATTCTGCAGCAAGAATCTATCATAGGTTTTTTTGGGGTATCTAACATAGTTATGTATATATATACTTGTTTTTTGTTTATGCGATTTTTTAAATGCGTACTGTCTAGATATACCAACGTGATACGAATATGTGAGCCTGTATCACATACGCATAACAGATTAAAGGTCCATTGCGCTCGGAAAGCCTCAATTCCTCATCCTGAGAGACCTAATCCTTCGAAGAAGCTTTATAGTGTCTGCCAGTTGAGCACAAAATAGATGGCTCTTTTACGAGAAGTGAAAGAATTATTCCACACGACTTCAAAGAACTAGGTATATCCCAGAGGTAATACACGCACAGCAGAAATCTATATTTATTTCATATTGTATATACATCTGGGTTGTTATGAAACAAGTCTAAGCTTTTTGGAAGAAGGCTTTACAACTGGAAAATTGACTTTTTGCGTGAAGTGTAATAAGGATGGCATTATACGACTGGTTGAATTCTACATATATATATATATATATGTATATTTGAATTTAACATAATATAACTTTACTAGAAGTACAAACGACATAAACGAGCATACAGAATTCTAAATACCTGTAATACAATTTTCAACAGGGATGACAAAGTATAATATAATATGAAGATATAGACATAGATTAGGTTATGTATAATGGCAGCTAAGGGCAAAAATATTGCATTCTTAGTGCAAATGTTGTTGTTTTGAATGAATTATCTCGGTTTTGCCTAGTTCGAGAACCAAAAGAGTCAACAATTAGATTACGAAGTTTTCGAAAGTACCCCTGTCTGTGTAAGGAATTCTACAGTTTTATAGCACTAACGTAGGAAGTGTTTTCTGATGTTTTATTTTACAAACCACGTACACTTACATTATAAATGAACTCGAATATGTTTTCGAAACGACATTCATGGGGAGTAATAATATAAATTTGCAAATAACAGAACAGACCTAAACTTATTTAATTTTACATTTTGATTCGAAGTAAAGAAACATTTCGTTTAAGAACACTAAATATAAAGTGTGCGTGATTGCAATGTATAATAGTATTAAACTTGAGCAACATATTCCTTATACAACTTTCCTCTATTGCCACTTAGAAGAAAAAAACGAAAAATTATGAAACTCTGCTGATAATCCCTTTGAAGGTTTAAGTTTGTACTTTTAATACACAGAAGTACAATGGATGTATTCTTCTCTTATCTGTGTGACAAAAATCTATTAAAGTTACATTTCCCACAGTAATAAAAAACCTAAAGTTCAATAATTAACTTTACCCTTTTAACTTCAATAAGAATTTTAATGACATTTATACACTTGGGAGTAGTTATCAATAAATTCTTGTAAAGATACTTAAGTAACACTAGTAACCATTTTCATACTGCACTTATTATTTTAAAACATTATAAGGTTTAATGGTATGGTAATCGAAAATTCTTTATACTGTAATCACAAAACTAGGTACAACAATTAAGTCAAGATAAATCTGGAGCAGATGTTAGGAAACTGGTTGTGAAAAGAACGAAAACTTTTTGTGATTTGTTTAAGAATATATTTTGAATATTTCAGCAATGTAAAAAAATATATATATAAAAATAGGTGGATTTTAACATTCAACATTATTAGAATACAGTAGTGGAATCGCAAGTTTATATGCTAGAATTTCTGATCATCCCATCCAATGTTTTGTTTAAGGATGACTTATTGTTTTAAAGCTAATTCGTTAGTAAATATGATATTAATCAAAAGTTCAAAAAAATTATTCATTAAAGTTATATAAAAAATACTAAACTTAATGATTGGCACGTGATCGAATTAAAGAATCTTTTGTCTCTCGTTGTCCAGCCCGACTGATGAATTCTGGTATTGACGAAAGGCCTACTGTGTAATGACTTCTGATTTTGAATCCAAAATGGACAAATTAATAATTTATAATGCTTCGCCAATTTTCGGCGGCATTTAAACAGTAAACTTTAAAGACTTGGGATTATGCATTCCACATGGTTTCTTAGAACTAGCTAGGTAACCAATTCGTCTTATTTACTATTCGCACGACAGGTTTGTTTCCTCAAGTGAAATCTGTTTACTAAAATGATCATTTAATGAACATGTTTACATATCATATATACATACATAAGGGTGGTCCAATCGGTGGGGCGCATCCAGTCCCATAGTGTAGTTTATCCAGTCCGTGCACTAACTTTGAATCATAAGTTAAAGTTTAAGTTTGTGAATTAGAAATATTTACTCGCAAATTTATTTTAGTAAGAAAGACCAATCGTCTTCAGTATGTCCCTACATAGGTTGGACTACTCTAACACATGTTACTGTTTAATATTATCTGCCCGTACCTATAAATGATTATACTTGCATATGCTAGTTTCTTACTTCGCAGTCTCACAAAGCTACTTTATATAAAAAAAAGTATTTTGTATAGTTCGTTGCATGCAGAAACCTTTGTGTATATGTGTTGAACTAGCATAATCATATCCAATATTAATGAATAATATAATAATACAATTTGCTCAAATGATAAATATCACTAAAGTATTATAGACTTAAAATAAGACCCAAAACTCGAGCGCTTTCGAATAAGTGACTATTCTTCTTCAGGAGAACAAAGGGTGTTTTTGAAAATGTAAGTATTATGGTCTATCAGTCGGTTTACGGTACAAATCAGTATGTAGAAAACCATCTTATAATGTCAGGTTTACGTCTAAAAAACTTATTTCAGTAGTGGAGTAATCTAGAGTAAATTTAATAGAAGTGTGGAATAAGTTTGCATGTCTATAGAAAGATAGTAAGGAGTCTTCGTCCCTACCCAAATGGAAAAAAATGTCATCTATGTATCATTTCCAAATGTTTGGTTTCTCTCTATAACTTTCCAACAGTCTCGTCTCTAAGTCTCCCATGAAAACATTGGCATAGTTTGGTGTCATCTTGGTCCCCATAGCTGTGCCTTTTGTCTGAGTATAGAATTCATTATTAAATTCAAACCCGTTAATTGTAAGAACTAGTTTAGCTAAGTCTACAATAGTCTGAGTGTTGGTTTTGTCAAGTTTCAAAATGGAAGATTCAAGAGCTTTCAGGCCTTCGTCGTGGGGAATATTTGTGTAAACGTCCATGGTGCAGAGAATGGTGTTTGGAGGTAATTTTTCGTTGTTGTTAATGTCAGAGATCATGTTCGAAAAATGGGTTGTGTCTTTAATATGTGACGTCAAACACGGAGGGATATCTTTGTATGTG
>NW_013665616.1:523831-546047 GCF_000517525.1 Limulus polyphemus
ACTTATGTGTTGGTTTTACTGTAAACTACATAGCTTGTCTTTAATATTTAACAAAGTTCCGGGTGGGTCGAAATCTTACTTTTTATAGTAGTTTATGTCTATTAAGTTGTCGATAAGCTTCTATAATATAGTCAGATTTATCTTGAATGACAATGGCGCCGCCCTTATCAGCTTGTTTAATAATAATGTCATTGTCATGTTTTATAAGTATTATAATTTTTTAACAAAATTTAAATTAAGACTTTCAATTTCAATTGATAAAGTTGTATACTTGTTATGTTTAATCTATTAACAACGTTACCTATTCCTAGACCCAATCGTTTGCAATCCTTTTAAATTGGCATATTAGAGAACGTTTAATCATATACATCAAACAAAGTGCTATCTAGATAGGACAGCGAATGAAATAAGGGATGCTCAACTAGATGAACAAAATATCACTTGACTAGCATGGTTGAAAGAAAAGGAAAATTACACCCTGAATTAAATGGAATGAAAAAGAAGAACTGAGACTGTATCCACCAGATGGTTTATTATATTGTTGCTTTCTTCAGAGAGTGTGAAAATTAACCTGGGACGTAAATTGTTGAACCCTGTTAGATGAAGATGAACTATTAAGGATGCTCCATAACATAACGTATTCTAGCTACTTTTAAGGTCATTATCTACACGTGGGTCCGAATATATCCCATCTACTCCAGTAAAAGGAAGCGCTAACCAAAGTAGGGCAAACCAGGAAAACAACCGATTTCCTTACTCTTGCAAAGGTATTGCTGGATCATTGCTCTCCTTGTAAGCAGAGTTACCAGTATGTGTTATTAGTGATGTTGGATGTATTATAAGATTTATATTGCACAGAGAGTTAGCTTGAGAGACTGAACTTCTTCTATGATGTAAAATATTGGTAATCATCAAAATCTGCACGAACATGTATGACACCCAGTCAGGGAGGATTTAACATACAGTAAATAACATTATAGCTCAATTTCTCCGTAAAGATAGAGAGAACTGGAACTAACAAAGTCTATCTCAAAATAAGAACGAATTCTAATAGCAGGAACAAGTAGAGCTCGGCTCTGTACAGCCTTGGAGGACACTCTACGAAAAGGGTAATATGCCAGAAGCGAGGTCACAGTCAGAGAATATTCCATATTCTCTGACTGTGACCTCGCTTCTGCCATATTACCCTTTTCGTAGAGTGTCCTTCCAGGCTGTACAGAGAATATGGAATATTTTTACTGAGAATGAAAGATTGGTACCCTTAAATACTAGACTCAGTTATGATTTGGGATAGACTCATACTTTGTGACTAGCGGTTTTGAAAACGTGTTTTTAAGTCCAGGATTTGCTTAGTGTTAATTCTCTTGAACAGCTTGAGAAAATATCACATGTCCCCTTCCTAAGAGAAGAAATTGCTGATTAGAAATTGTTACGTGTTACAATTTCGAATGGTCTGAAACCGAGCTAACTGATAATTTAAATTTAGTAGTTATATATATGCCGATATGTCTCCAATTTGTGACATTTGCCCACAAGATTGATATACATGGTTTTCTTCTTCTTTTTTTAATACAAATATATTTTGATACACAAATAATAATACAATTTACAATAACAGCTATTTCAAATAGTTATTACAAACAATGATTTATATATAGACTTTTCACAGACTTAAAAGCAATATAAAGTTTTCTTTCTAGTCTGGAACTTCCTTGATATCTTATCGAGCGTTGACAATGAGCGAGTTAATTTCGAGTTGACGTAGGTACAATTCACTTAACAAAGAGCTAGCTAGCCCTGTAGTTCTCGGTGATCACACGCCGATTACAAGTCGAGTTTCCATCAATGACATTAGGTAATGTCTTCGTAAATTTACTAATATCTGATGTGAATCCACTGAAGTTAAATAGTTTGTAATGGTCGAAATTTATAAACGTTCCTGGTCAAGTATCTGAAGTTTTCCTATTAATAAGCATTAATCATAGTTATAGCTTACCAAGTTTATAGCACACCAATTATAGCAAACCAATAATATATACTATTTTTGGTGCATCGTGTTGGTTATATTTATAGGTGTGTGGAGAGTTTCTAGAAAAATTCAGATTATGTAACAATACAAAGCTACATTAAGCGTTTACGTACATACATATATTGTTTATTCTTACACTCGAGAATCTTCTACAACTTTAGAGAATAGGCGGGAGTTTCGAAATACATATTTAGTATAATCTATGTGTATTTCTAAATATAAATTAAATTTAAACAAACATCGATATTAAAATCAATATAGAATAATAAATCCGTCACAAAATAAACAATACATAACCAGATGAAGAAAATAAAAGAATAGAATACGAAGAAATAAAAACTGGTGACTAATTTATAAAGAGTGGTATAAGAGTAGAGTGAGAAACAAGAAATATGTTAGAAATAAAGATTTTAAGGATGAGGAAAAAAATAAAATGTAAAAAGTATTTCAAGTAGTTCGTCAATGTGACTACA
Organism: Limulus polyphemus; assembly: GCF_000517525.1. Lineage (NCBI taxonomy): Eukaryota > Metazoa > Arthropoda > Merostomata > Xiphosura > Limulidae > Limulus > Limulus polyphemus. Next base: position 526,334 of record NW_013665616.1, read on the forward strand.
ACTATCTCTCAAGTAATATGTTTGTGATTCTAATAAATAGGTGAGCGCTGACTAAATACCGGTACCGCTTACGACAGCTGAGGTTATTAAAAACTGTTGTTAATTGGAGGTGAGCTGTATGTTTTAAACTAGGATTGGTTAGGAAGACACTACTGTGATAATGAAAAGAAGTTTATGACCCTTAACTTTCAGGCAACGTGAAGTTAATAAATTACAATAAAGCTGCGGATGCTAAAAAGAACTTTCAAAACCGCCACATTCAAGAACGTAGGAAAAAGGAAAATAACAATAGAAAATGTTTTATAGGAATTATATCCATTGTGGTTGGAATTACGGTAACATTAAACCATTCTTTGGCCCAACAGAATTTATACATTTCGGATATTATAAAACACGTATGACTTTAAAACATTTAGCATTACATAGATCAAACAATTCATTATCAATAATAAGTTAAAATTTATACGAGATGTATTTCATTACATTGTAAGTTTTGATTATATTTACAGATGATTCCAAAGAGGAAATGTAATGTGTAAAGTGACTACAACCTCTGTGGGTGGACCTCTACATTAAAAACTCAGTTTGAAAGAATCAGAAGCGGATCCGTAGCAGTAGAGAAGTGAATTACACATATGAAACTTAGCTTTCGTGCACTTGATGGGTTCAGATTGTTGAACCACCGAAGTGTAGATGAAAAAATAGTTTGTCTTGATCAATGAAGTTCACTGATCTGTACATAGTGAGCTGCGTTTTGTCACCACGAGATGTCTGTTCCGACTGTGAGCAACGAACTTTGATTTATTTTGGCAAGATGTATTAGTATCAGGTTCTCAATATCAAGCTGAAATATGAGATTAGAAATCCCCCTACTCCTTTAAATGTGGATATTTTAAGGCAGGTGACACATGTGGAACTCTTGAACGTGTGTGGAATGAGAGAGGAAGTAAAAGTATATCATCTGTGTAAGGAGAGAAAAGGAGAGAGTAAGGATAGCACATTACTGCTCTACATGGCAGTTACAACAAGAGAGTAAGGATAGCACATTACTGCTCTACATGGCAGTTACAACAAGAGAGTAAGGATAGCACATTACTGCTCTACATGGCAGTTACAACAACGTTTACTTGGGTAATTAAATTCCATCAGCAGATGTCTCCTGGAGAGACAGCGATAAATTTATGGACTTACAACGTAAAATCCATGGTTCAATTCTCCGCGGCTGACAAAACAGAAAGCCCAATGTGGCTTTGCTCTAAATCAAGCAAACAAACCATCATTAGATAAGGTGATATTTCATTCACAATTCTGAATATTCAGACTTATGGGAAAAAGTAGTTACTGTTGTACATATAACGTTAAAGGGATGAAAGAAAAAATAATCCATAATTATGGTAGCTGTTTAAAACTTTGTGACTTAGCATTATTTAGAGACATTGCGATGGGATAAGTTCTCATAAAGTAGCTCATTCAATGTTTCGATTCTTAAAGACCTATCTTTCATTCGTATTGGGTGGACCTATTACCTAGAAACAAATCGACGTTAAAAATGATTTCATCTAAAGCAACCCAAAGTTCTTTGTTTGATTAACAAATCAAAATACCAGTCTAAACCTAAGATTTATATGAAATAAATAGTTGATAAAATTGTACTTGTGAAGTGAAAAGAAATCATTTCTCAGTAATCAGTGTATGAGGCCTAGAAAGTTCAAGTAATTGAGCTTGTATCAGGTTTATACTAATATAGACCTTTGAAGACTATATTTTAACTCTGATAGTTTCAGACCAATTTCCTTAAAAAATATCCTAAATCTATTAGTTCTTCGAGTACATAAAATAAGCAGCACATATGACATTTTGTGTAATGAAATTGAAAATATTAAAAAGTTCTTATCAAAAGTGTATCTCTAATACGTGTTATGAATCATACTGTTTGTGACTATATATATATATATATATATCATATGAACGCTCCTAAAACGTTAAGATGTATTTTTTAGTCTGAATGTAGACTACAACAGTTTTGCAGGCTTAAGGATCGAATGGCATTATCTAAATTTTTAAATTATGTTACATACAAATATAAATGTTCTAAATGTTCTTTATATTATATTGGATCCACCATTAGGTCGTATACAAGAACATACAAAGTTGAAATCTACGTCATTTGTTAGCATTAAGAACCTTGCGCTGAATGAAATAAATGAATCTATAAGTAGACGACAATTGAAACTCCTAGTAAAGGTAAATAATGAACATGGATTCTGCATAAAGAAAATACTATTGACCAAAATAAGTCAACTAAAGTTGAATGGGAAAATACTACAGGAAAAGTAGATTCACCACCAACTTATGATATAAAAACATAGTAATATATATATATATATATGATAGGAATACTTACATATCCCAGTTAAAAAATAATACAAAACCACTAATTTAACTCAACCTATAACATGTTCCTGTCAAATAAACCTGGACATACGGATGACAGAAGAGAAAAACATTTATGACTAAAAGCAAACGTAGTGGACATCGTTTAATGAAAAATGACATCGCGATCATCCGATCATTTCATAACGATAATCAACCAAAGTACCTTCAAGATAAAAGGGGAGCTTAAAAGTCATCTACAAAAATCTTAAGAGATCCAGCAAGTCTCTGCGAGAAAAAAGTGACATTGAGCAAATCTTGAACGGCATCATCGACTCCTTACAACAATACTAAGACTTTTGTAAATCCCACAATGTTACATCTTAGCGTAGAAACCAGACATACCCTTAAGATACATTGTGTCTGCTTATACCTATCCTTGTGGTAGTTTATCACTTTGGAAGTAACTCTCATGCAGCTTTACCAGCCCATTGCTACACATCTGAATAACGCTCTAAGATATACGCTAACTCTTCAACAGGGTATAAACCATGCATCTATTCTTTGCTCTAGGTGTTAAGATATTGCATGATTTTAACTTTACTTACAAGTATGCCTCCCCCAGTGGTAAGTCCGCAGAAACCGGGTTTCGATACCCGTGGTAGGCAGAGTACAGATAGCCGTTTGTGTAGCTTTGTGCTTAACTCAAAACAAACAAACTTACAAGTATATGTACACATATAGACATTTTTCTTATATGTGTTTTACAAATTATACTTTTTGTTGACGGTATCATAGAAAAGTTGATGACATAGAATTTGCCTTCACTTTTTATTATTATTTTACATACCATATTTCGTTGCATACTTAGTATGTATTACGCATTTTATGCATACATATTAGCATTATAACTTTGAACTGTTTCACGCTATATAATAATAATTTGTAGAATTTTATTTGATAATAGCTCAATAATATATTTTATATATTTAACCATATTCAGGCTCGCACACACCAATGGATACATTAGATACAATGGATACACTGTTTGAAACTACACTCGGAGCATTTGATTGCTAATTGGAGTGAATCTGATTCAGATCAGATGCAAAAAAGCAAAAAGATAGTGACTTGACTGCGTTTGGAAGCAGCAGTCGGGAAATTATTTGCATATTACTTTGGTATTCATTACATCATTACTTAGTTTTGATTCTGAATTGAAATTATTGTGTTCATTTTTACGCTTCCCTTAGCAGTAGTTGTTCAATGTTTCTAACCAGAAGGACACAATGTACTTTTGTTTACGGTTTACCACCCTTAGCATCTGATTTGTATCATCAAACGTTCGCCATTTAAAATGTTAGAGTTACTAATGTTACTCTCTTGTGCGTTTACTATCGTTATTCTGTTATATTAGAAGAGCTAACGGAAATGGCTTCATACAGGCAACAATATATAAATCAAAGAATGAAGTTTCATTGAGATTAAAAGATCAGTTGAAGTGACTCGTTACAATTACACAATTACCAAGTAATGAGTTGAATTTAATAATATAAGTGTTATCACAACACTTGCATATACTCCATCTATTGTGCCCTTTGATAATGAATGAAAACAAGCATAAAGAAACTGTATATTCAACTTAAATCACAGAAATCTAGAAATTGTTAAAAATATTTTAAAATATTGAAGTCACCTTTAGTTAACTTTCTTAGAAAACCATTTTTTCCTAAGTTTTCTCTTAAAACACAAAAGCCCCCCAAAAAAACCTTACCGATAATAATTGGTTTGTTTTGAATTTCGCGCAAAACTGCACGAGGGTTATGTGCGCTAGCCGTCTCTAATTTAGCAGTGAAAGACTGTTCTTTCTAATAGAGCCTTTCTTGTATATTTTGTAAAAAAAATAAAATAAAATTCGAGCATGTCTCAGTGTCAATAGTCTTAAGTCTGAAACGCCGTGCTGTTCAGAGGAAAATGGTTTATTACAATATCGTCTCTCGTACAGTTGAATATGTTGTGATGATTTACGAGGTGTCTGACATATTTTGGCAGTTTCACTGATGTACAGTTTATTACATGTAGTTCAAGAAATAAAGTTAAAGAAAAAAACGCATTTATAGAGAAGAGTAAAAACTTTTATGATGCTTCGGGTACTACTGTATTTTCCTAAAATCTGTTCCCTTATACCAATGAGGGCACAAGACAAACAACGAGCATGTCTGTAAGATTTATTACCTGTGCATTGCTTTTGGGTATCTAGATTTATAGGAAAACCACGGTTTTACAAAATACTTTTTCCCGCTGAATAAAATGTTTAATTTGTGTTTCGTCTGAGTTTATTTAGATGAAACAAGTGTTGTTGTTTTTCTGTGTGTGACTTTAAGGAGAAAATTAGTCAAATTCTCTGATTACTGATATAAATCTGTCAAGAATGACACTGGCAAGAGCTGATATAATTTGAAATTCCAGAGCTCAGCTGTTATGGTATGTTTTTTTTCCTTTGGTACCTAACTTGAATCTTATGTTCAAATATATACTCTACAAACCAAAGGTTAAGAGGAAATGAGTGATATATCTAGCTGAAAGGCCAGAAGGCCACTAAAACTCTACGTCCATCATCATAGTAACGTTTCGTCACTCTCAGTATTCCCAAGTACCGAACGGAGATTAATTTGTTTCTTTGTCATTATGCACAAGACTACACAATGGGCGATCTGTGTTCTGCCCACCACGGGTATCGAAACCCGGTTTCTAGTACTGTAAGTCTGCAGACATGCCGCTGGGGGGCCCGGAGATTAATATGGCGATGAAAATGGTATCAGTTATCCTATAAGTACAAATCCATATAATGTATAACTCCTTAAAATCAACTATGTGTGAGTTATAGGTGTGACAGTCAGTCCTATTATTCAGATAAAGAGGAGTCATTTATATGCTGCGGGTGTTACTAACTAGATGATCTCTCTGTGGTAGCAATTCAAATTATGAATGATTATACACAAATCTTGGAATATTTTACCTGGCCGCTTGTACCACGTGTCGAATAACATACAGTTTATGTTGAAAATACCAAATACTGACATTTGAAATTATATTGAATTTAATATACGCAAGTCTTCAGTTGTTTTTAATCTATCTATTTGAACTGAGACAAAACGTTAAAGTTATTTAGATTTATACTGAACAATTAATTTTAGAAAATCATGGATGAAATAATAATGTAATTATCTCAGGAAGCTAAGGCCCCCAAAAGGGTGGATATGAGATGAAACAAACAAAGTGAAGCTGAAAGTAAAACAAAATTCGAGAATAATTTCTTACCCTTAATATAAAAATGAAGATGAAGCGATAATATTTTGGCTCCATAATCTTTTAGGAAAAGCAATGACACAGAGCAAAATGGTTGAAAGTGTATAATTCAGATTCTAAGCTTAGATGAAAGTTTGAAGAAAACTTTCTTGTTTTCAACAAAATTTGATCGCTATATGTTTGAATAAGACTTGAAACAGTTACTGTCTAGATTGTTCATATAGGAAAAATCTTCTCCTAAAATAACATGAAACCATATCCATTGATGATTAGGTTTAAGTCAGTAGAAACCAAGCAGAGAAATTGCTAAGCAACGTGGTGCCTTCACTAACGACTTGTCTACAGATAATACATCTCACTTAGATGAAGGAAACAAGGACGTATTAGAAAAAACAGGTTTGAAACAAGAATTAGAGAAAGTTCTATTGTACAAAAATGTCATTAGATTTCATAAAAAAATAAACTAATTCGTTCAACAATAATCGCATGTGGCCTAGTGGTTAGCGTGCCCGGATTGTAAGTTCGAAAATTCCAAGTTCGCAACCCGTTGACGCAAAAAACGCATTCCGTAGTTTGGGTCTGTGGGTGCACTATAAGATTAGCGGTCAAATAACAGTTTTCGATCAGACAAAAATTACCCAATATGTGGCAGTGGGTGCTGTTGAATAAAAACCTTCCCTCCAGGCTATCTGTTAAAAAAAAACATTGTTATGCGCATATAGCCTTTATGTATCTTTGCCCGACATGAATCTTTGATATAAGATATGTTTATGACTAATAATAACTGTCATTAGATAGCTAATAGATCACTTTCGATTGCAAAGGTATTTCTAAGATATTTCTGAAACTAATATTGAATGAATAAGGCTTTTCTGATAAATTTTATTGCTAATTTGTGAAGATATGAGACCTCAATTACTAAGTTTATGAAATATTTTTTGTAAGATATAGGACTATGTCATTAATGTTATAAAACCAATAATTAAGTGTATATTTAGACATATTGTTAGCTTAGTCAAGATGCATCATAATTAGCTGTTGTTTTTCTAGTATTTAAAACGTTTGTATTTCGTATGCAAATGCTTCTCTCTCCGGTGGCTCAGCGTAAGTTTGAGGGCTTATAATGCTGAAAGCCGGGTTTCGATACCCGCAATGGCCCAGCACAGACAGCCCATTATGTAGCATTGTGCTTAACAACCGACAAACAAAGAAAAAAATATTGAACTTAAGATGAAAATAAATTAGTATTTTTATTAATATTTGTCGTGTACTTAATTAACATTTTTTCTTTTGATATTATCGCATATGCCTTGGGAGTTATATATTTGCTTATTTAATTTCCAGTTTAAGGTTTGTGAGTCTTTATTTGGGGATATATGCCCTGCTATTTCCTGACACCGCAAATTCAACTTTAATAAGCTTTTACGATGATTTGGAATAGTGGCCAGATTCTTGTTTATTATTTTATTAAATGCCCACCTTCAACACAATGTTTTTTGTTGGTTTTTTCTGTGTAGGGGTTTTCTCATTCACAACCATAGCCTTCATATTGTAGATGAGGACTTAGCACTTGTCTGACGTTTTATTTGGCTTAAAAGTTCATTGTACTCCTAAACGTCTTTGAAATTTTGTGTTCTTTGGTTTATACATCGTTTAACAATCTTCTTTGAAGTATCCTTCCTCTGACAAGGCTATGAGATATATTAATCAAGCTGCGAGACTATCTGTGGTAGTATTACCCTGTCTAATGATTAGTAACTTACAGTGAATTTTATATTTATATGTATGACATATGTAGATGCTAAGCATGTTTCCTTTGATAACTCACATATTGGTTAATTTGCCTACACATTACGTTAACCCACAAAAGATGGCGCCACGTCTGCAGACGCAGTATGCTAATTGAGTTTAGCCCAAATGGCTACCAGCTAGTGAAAAAGACTTTCGCAAACCTGCCCTGTCAGCTGTGCTGGTGGAGAGCATGGAGAGACATCTTGATACACAAAATGATAGAAGAAATGCCTGTTATAACTGTATGAAATTTGGACATTTCTGACATCGGTGTCCTTTCCCTGTGGTTGCATAGAAAACCAAACACTCTCAGAATAAGACGAATAATCGCAAACAGTCTCAAGGGTGAAAAGGCAGTAAAATCTGATAAGTTAAACTGCCGAGTTTAGGATCAGGTCTGGCCACTGATCTGGAACAAAACAATATTTACTGGGCCTAGTATGATTTGGTATGTAGTTATGAAAGTATAAACAAACACAGAGTATAATTGTAGTTGATACAGAATCTGCTAAATTTTTATTCGATCTCATAATGTATCAGTCACTATCACGTAAACTACCACTCTGTCCCGTAACTACAGTCTTGCAGTGACTGGAAATGCTCAACTCTGTGACACTGTTAGTACCATTACTCTAAGTGCGAGAGTTATAACAGCAAATCTTAGTTCATGTATCTGCTAGCATAGCCTTTGTGTCAGGTGAACTGAAGCTCTGTAGAGTAACTATAAAATGCCGACCAAAACAAGCACAAAACCATGGACTGAACAAATTTATGTAAATGATTTTGTTACAGTTCTGTCTAATACACAAGTAGTATTTCATGGTGGATATGAACACAGAGTCAGGTTCTACTACCGTGTAATGCTGTGGTTGAGGTACCACCTGAAACTAATGTTTTATTGCTCAAAAATAAGTCATGCTTGTTCAAACAGCCATATCTGTGATAGAAATGCATAACCTTGTTTTATATTGCAATTACAGAAGATAAGCAGTAGAGATACTGGCGGGAATGATAGTAGGTATAGCCCGTGAAGGAGAAATAACTGAAAGTAGTAGATCAACTTGCATTGCTACGGTCTCACTGCATTGAGAAACAAATACTCGGTTGCCAATACAACTGAAACTGAAGATCAAAGATTGTGCATATATTCTAAGTTCATGTTAGTAGAAAAAACTTGGGAAGTTACAGGCGGATTTCAGTGATGTATTTATGTAATATGTGGTTGGCTGGGAAGAACAAACATTGCAACCACTGAGCAGGATTCTTTGCAGCACCAAGGATATGCACAGTAATGAGATAAATTATATGATGAAAGACAGACTCATTCAACCTTCATCACCAGTAGTTATGAAAGAAAGGAGTACAGCAAGGTTCTTTAACGACATTAGATAGATGAACATATTAGGGTCATCCAAATACTTCCATTGCCATGCACATATAATTGTCATGACGCACTAGAAGGTTTCCACCGACTAAGTTCACTCAATATCACCATTTGCCACTCGCAAGTTGATAATAAAGATGAAAGTAAAGGTAAAATTGCTTTCAGCACTTGAAAAGACTCGTATAAATTTTGAGTTATGCCATTCAGTCTTTGTAAAGTTCTAGCTATTTCAAATGACTGACGGAACTTACGTTATGTGGTTTGTAATGGGAATGGTGACTAATTTACATGCATAATATTCTGGTGTTTGGTCACCTGTGTCAGACCACGGGTGAAAATTTAAGTATGATATTTCAACGCATTTGACAAGTAGATTTGTAGCTGAAGCCAGAGAAATGTTATGTTATGTAGATGCATGAAGAGTTTTTAGGACATATCTTGAGTAAAGATGGAGTGTCTTTTGAGTCTTCTAAGATTCTAACAGCGATAGATTAGCCCAAACCTACGAATAAAAAATACGTCCAAAGATTTGTTGGTTTTATGAAATCTTAGAGACATTTTATAGCTAATATTCCATAGATACCGGCTACAGTGGAATTGGAAGTTCAAGATGGAACTCATTGCAAGTTCAAGATGGTGTAGAAACATGCTATATCATATTCAAGCTGTATATTCACGTTTTTAAACACTGTTACTGTACAATAAATAAAGAACTAGATGCAGACATAGACTGAGTGTTCCTTGTTGTGCAACAAGGTGAATCATTACACTGTTGGATTGGTGAACATAGTATGGAAGCACTTAACCTCTTGCAATTGTTTGATCAATTTGAAGCACGGAGGGAGTGCTATACCGTAAGTACAACCTATGCAAATGTAGTGACTTCTGACGCAGCTAATAATTGTAAGAGCTTTGAGAACTAAGATTCTCCAAGCGTTACATGATACACACGTATTGAGAGACACCTGGGAATATCTTGCACTAAAGTCAACCTATAGAGATAGTTTAACTGTCCACTTTACTGCAAGAATGTACAGAGATGATGTAAGCATTATAGTTCCTTTGTGGCTCAGAGAAATCACTATGCATAGCAGGGAGAAACACCATCAGAAACTTATAGGTTCTCCATTATACGAAATAACCTTGGATATGACTGGACATTTTCTAAAACCAGCCACAGTAATTGCTAACTCTGGTGGTAATCATTTATATATATAATTACTTCACTAAGTGGACTCAAATATATTCACTTTCTAATATGCTGGCACTGTCACTGACACACTGGCTAAACAGTGAATAATCATTTCAAAGCAGCAAAGGAGATTCATGCTGATCACGGAGCAAACTTTAAATGTCAACCATTTGTAAAATTTTGGAAGGCACTGGTGTAAGGTGGAGACTTATACCTACCCTTATCACCCTTAACCCAATGGTTGTTCTGAGTGGCACATCTAAACTGTTAAGCATGTACTTTGTAAACTTGAGAGATTCAATAAAACTGACTGAACGATCATCTGTCATATTGAATGGTGGTGTAGAATGTAATGGAGTAGCAGTCTCGGGGCTGTTCTCGAATAGTTCGTGAGTAAGGATGGAGTGTCTTTTGTTTCTAGCAGCGATAGATTGGCAAACATTTACCAACGAATAAGAAACACGTTCAAAGGGTTTTTTGGCTTTATGTCATATTGTAGGCATTTTATGACCAACATTTCATCTTTATTATAGAGGTACAACAAGTTTCTCTATGGACATTAAGTGGGTGAACATATAAATGTCCTCAAATTACTTCCAGTGCAATGTACAGATGAGTTTCATGATGCATTGAAAGGTTTCCACTAGCTTAGTTCACTCAATTTCACCTCTGACTACTCGCAAGTTGATAATAAAGATAATAAAACTGCTTTCAACACTGGAAAATACTTGTATGAATCTTGAATTATACCATTCAGTATATATATAAAGCTCTAGCAACTTTCAAATGGCTGGTGGAACTCACGTTATGTGGTTTGCAATGTGGCTAGGGTTCCAGGAACCACTGGCTAAGTTCATGATCATCACCCTGGAGTTGTTTGATTCGAACACAGTGATGTGCTGATGTCATCTCTGCCATCAGATGATGAAGTAGGAGAACCTGGAGACTCACCCTTCGAGAGGAGGATTGGCAATAAGAAAGGAAGAAAGCAGCAGAAAAACTCTGGTAGGCCAAGGCCGCATTAGCTGAATCAGAATAGAAATTAGCTTAGGCTTCTAAGATGATACATCCAATGGCAAAGAGAAAGAGGTCGTCATCAGCTCAGAAATATCTTCTCACCAGCCTCAAGTAGACACACTAAATCTTCTTATATATATATGTATATATTTCATATTTACTTATTTTTATTGTATCTGATATTTTATTGTTGTATTAGTGCTAATGTTTCGGACTTTTATGTATAATTTCTTTCTCTTTTTTTTATATAAAAAGGTTTTGTAACTATGTATATAGATAATCATTAATTCAGTGTTTACGTGCTTAAAAGGAATGGACTTAATCTTTTAGGACAATGTTTTTTATTGCAAATGTATTTTAAAGGGTTTTAGTTCTTTTTTTAAGAATTTTATTTTATGTGTATTTCAAAGAGTTTCTCATATTGAATATTGCTGTTTTCATAAATGGATTTTAATTCATTCGCAGTTTAAAGTGCTTTATTTTGTATTGTCATGATGCTATATACACGTAAAAATTATACTATTTTATTTCTGTAACTGTATAATGTAAATTATTTTTCGATAAATTCCATGCTTTATATTTAAAAAAGTTTCATTTTTTTTTGTACTCATCTATTTTGGTTTTATATGTATGGACGTGTATACTAAAAGAAACAGAGAAATTGTATTTGTAACTCCAACGTATTTTAGGTGGTATTTTAATAGTATGATTTAATTTTTTATTGAAACTTGATTTGTTTATTTCACTTAGTGAATTTCTTTTGGCTTATTTTTTTTTACTTTACTAGATGGTCAGTAGTTATGTGTTTACTTTTTCTTAGTGTTAAGTTTCGTTATGTGTTACCTGCCGTTTCTACAACGTTTCCCACTTGATGCTTATTTTATATTAGTTTGGCTTACTTTTTTGTGGTTTATTTATTCTGTTTATTTAATGAGTACTTTGTTTGAAAGGTAGTGCATATACTTGACAATATCCTAGTTGCCTTTATTTGTAAATAAGGGATTAATTTTCTGTTAAACCTACGTAAATATTTTTATTTTAAATTTTGATTTCGAAGGGGTTTTCATTTTTGTTTGTTTTGAATTTCGCGCAAACATAATCGAGGACTATCTGAACTAACCGTCCCTAATTTAGAAGTGCTAGACTAGAGGGAAGACAGCTAGTCTAAATCACTCACTGCCAGCTCCTAAGCTACTCTTTTACTAACGAATAGTGGGAGTGATCGTTACATGCTGTCACTCCCGCCGCTGAGAGGTCGAGCATGTTCGATGACGTAGATTCAAACCTTCCAACCGTATATTTTGAATCGAACACCCTAACCACTAGGCCATGTCAGGCCCTTTTAGCTTATTTTCTTGAACATTATTTGTTAATTGAGGACAATTTTATTACAATTTTATTTTGAAGAGTTTTTCATTTTAGTTTTCTTAAACATTGTTTGTTTTAGTTTAGCATTGTTTTTTAGTTGAGGTTATTGGCCATACACGTGAGTCTTGTCTAGGGATGGTTTGTTTAATGAATTATCATTGGCCATACACGTGAGTCTTGTCTAAGGGTGGTTTGATTAATGGATTATCGTTTTGTACCGTATTTTGCTTCTTTAGTTTCGCTTACAACAAATCGCTACAACTGGAGTTACCTCCCAGTGGCACAACAGTATGTCCGCGGAACTACAACGCTAGAAACCGGGTTTCGATACCTGCGGTGGGCAGAACACAGATAGTCCATTGTGTAGCTTTGTGCTTAACTTCAAACAACAACACCTGGAATTCTGCATATTAGGTCCACAAATATGTTATGTTTAGGATAATGAATTACTGTGAGCTGGATTTATCCTTGAATTACAATAAGAGTTAGAGAAAAAGAACACTAATAAATTACCCTTCTTGCTGGTACTAGGTGTGTATAATATGATACTAGTGTTATTTATATATTCTTAATCATTTGTTGAATATTTTATTTAAAACATAGTTTTTCATTTTTACATTACACGCAGCTGCTATCTATACCATTATCATTTTGCAATACTCATAAACAGTAAAATATATTGAACTTAGAAAGTGCTTTGAAACGGAATTTAGCATTAATGTTGTAAATGAGTCTCACATCTGTAAAAGGAATCCTGGGAAATTCTGTTAAAGTGTAGAAGAGTAGAATATCGCACAAAGTGGTTTGTATACAACCTGGACCTGCTTATTCTGAAAATGCGGAATACTAAGCTAAAATTTTCGTTTTTGATCCCAGAATTAGCAAACAGCAAGATGACCGCCTAACGTCACACAAGTCACTATACTTCTGATCTACTCATGATAGATAAATTATTTAAAATCGTTTTCTGAGATTTTAGGCATCCGGAAATTCAATGGAAACGAAATGAAAAGTGTAGGATTAAACGTTCAGAGTAATTTGAAAAAAGATCGATGTTATTTTGAGCCACAGACGCAAAAATGTGCTTGGTATACAACGTTTTTGGAATCAGCGGAAATTTTATAAGCATGATTTCCGGAAATCCGACTGGGCTGTTAGTTTAATAGTTCTTGTTGAACAATGTAGAAATGTATTAGAGCATTGTAGGTATGTAGATATATCAGCAGCAGTAATAGCGTTTGCCACATGAACTAATTTTGTAAATGATGTAGGTTGCGTTGAATAATTCTTTAACGTAATTGTAACATTTAAAATAATTAATCTGACATCACTACATTGTTTGTTCAAGTTGTAGTTGTTCGGTTCTCTTGTATATGCATTTTTAATTGGAAAGGTGTGATGCATTGAAATTTTTATTTGTTGTATTTTTACTTTATTAATTATTTGTTTGATTTTCGGCTGTATTGATCATGCATGCAGTTAATGAAGTTTTTATATTTAACTGATTACTTTTTACCATACTCTCGCCTATTCAAGTAATTGCACGTGAAAAAAACTGTTAAATAAGCCTGTTTTTTATTTATTTATTGGTGATTAGAAAATACACTTACCCAAATAAAATATGTACCTAAACCGGTACATGGTTTACAGGATGACATTCTTATTATCAACCTACCTAAATTGTCGAGAATCGAAATTGCTTTAAATTTTTCCTTTAGAATGGTTATAATATGAATGCTAAATCAAAGTATCATAAGGCCTAAACTAATCTTGAAATAAAATAGTTGAAAGATGAACGTTTAAACACATGTTACGCTAGACTATTAGTCGTAGAATCACTCTAGGCTGGGAGTGGCTCCGTGATTGCCCTGAGGAGGTGCGTATTTAAAGGTCCAGGGTTCGAGATGTGAAGTGACAGTTAACCCATTACACGGTTCAAAGAACTGAACAAAGCCGTTGTGACGGCGTGTAGTGCTGGCTGGCTGCACTTCTTTTGGTCCCTAGTGGGTCAGCGATAAGTTTACTGGCTTACAACACAAAATCCGGGAATTCGATTTCCTGTGATGGACAGGGCACAGGTAGCCTACTGTGTAGCTTTATGCCTCTGTCTTTCTTTCGAAATTAGAAACGCTATACCAGAACTCCAGATGTGTCTGACCTCTAGTAGTTTATCCCACGCGTCGCTCATTACAATTCCTCATGTGATTTCATATTTTTCAATTAATTTTTTCAGCTTGATAATAAACTAAATACTAAGAACTAATTAATAGGTTTATCATCACAATTTATCCACTATTTTTATTTGCAATTCAAAGAAACTAATTTACACTCAAATAGAGACAGAGAGGTAACTTAAACACAACGGTTTGTTTGTTTGTTTTAAAGCAAAGTCACATTGGGCTATCTGCTGTATTCACCGAGGGGAATCGAAACCTGGGTTTCACCGCTGTAAATCCGTAAATTTACCGCTGTCCCACTGGGGGACAAAGACAACGCTTAAATACAGTTTAAGATTTAATTACTCTATACATTTTTTATATAAGATTTTGTACATAGCAAACTCTGCATTGCTAGAATTTCATCTCATGTAAATTTCTACGAAAATATCACAAGAACAACAAAGTTTAAGTCAAAATAATACCAAACAAGTAACCTAGAACCATTTTCCAATTATCACCCTAGCGGTAGTCGAACTAAGAGTAACTACAAAATGAAGTATACAGTACATCAATTTAAACCTTATTTAAAGACAAAAAAAAACAAGTAAGGAAGCCTTTGTTAACTATTTAATAAAAATTCACTGCCCCCTTCTCTGATCTTAATCCCATTGTATTGGTACTTTTTTTTAATGTATTTGATGCATTGTTTGTCACGATAGGCGGGCTGTTGCAGGAAGTACACTTGTGATAGATGATATCAGTTTGAAGTATGTGAAAGTTTTCGTTGTTTTCGAGACTTAAGGAGAAACACGAAAATTATAAGTAACTACTAGAATAAGAAATTGTTAAGACCTGTAGTTGAAACATACGGAGATCCCTTTCTGAGGTGATACATGATTAGGTAATTCTTCAACAATTTGCTTCGATTACCCTTGTTTAGAAAAACATTATCGTCTCATATTTTTTACAATCAAACTTACTCGTATCCATCTAAGGAAGAGGTTGTTTATTATATTGTAGGTGTATTTTAGGAATAAGGGTGAATCAACGGTTAATAATGCATTGTGATTAATAGAGCGCCATTTCCAAAAAAGGCAAAAACAACAACAACAAATTTTCATGTTTTTAAAGGAGACAGTTTTGAGCGAATTTGAGAACTGGATGAAAGATAAATGGATTATGATGAATAGACCAAGTTTTATTTATCGCATAAAAAACTGGAAAATATGTTGATGATCAAGAGGCAACATAATATTAGAAGACTAAAAGACGTCTGTGTTGCTCTAAATGTATAATATTTTTTCCACGAGATATTTGACTGTGTATTACATGCCATGTTGGCTATAGCAGGTTTAGTAAGTTTATTAGCATTTAATTAAATACTATGCCCAATTAAATTGATTCAAATTTGCTTGTCGTTCACTCTTGTATTTTCTAACTAGTCATATGATTGTTTTTCTACATAATGACTGTAAAGTTTCATTTAAAATGTGGGTAATGCATGATATACTACCTATGTCGTCTAGAAACATGTTATGAACAAAACACGTAGCACATTACAATGAATCACATAGAACATTCAGCGAAATACAGTTATCACAAATCACAATTAACTACCTAAAACTAATAAACCTTGGTACCAAGTGTACGTCATTTTAACACTCATCTCAAATGTTTGTCGCTTTAATATGATTAGGAGTATGCGGCTAAGTCATGTATTTTATGTTGAAAGTACACACCCTCCAAAAGCATCGTTAAAAAGATCAAAACATACAAGGTCATTGCAATTTCCTGGGAAATTTGAAGAAATATTATGTGAAATATGATTGTTGTAATTATAGATGTTTTTCAGCCACCTTTCTTATCTCTAAGTGTGTTTATAATATTATGAAATTTTGGTTATAAGTTTACGTCAACTTCAAATTCTTGCTTATTATCCTGTTGACATCACCAGGAGATATGTCCAATGTCATCAGAATGTTTCTCTGGATCGGAAGATTTTTCTTTTATAACCAGTCTTCTCCTTGTAGATAAGAGCGCTGCTCTGGATTAGCTTGTCGTGTGGTTTTAGATATATTTATTATCCTAAACGTTACTTAGGAAAACATTGAAATAATGCATTATTTGGTTCAGTGTTGTTTAACAATCTCGATTTACTAGTATCCACAAGCTATAAGTCTATCTGTGGTGGCATTACACAGTCGAACTATTCACGGTGAACTAAATATCTATATATTTAAACTAATGTCTCAACTCGTGTAATTAATAAAGTAAAATAGAATATTTTTTCCTATCATATTCGGTGGAAATGATTATGTTTTCTAAAAGTATTAACATTAGCCTTTTGTAAAGTGAGAGATAACTTGAAGTGACGTTTACAACCATAGCCATACAGTACAGATAAAGATGCCTAAACTAATAAGTGGTGGAAATAACTTTCATTCACTGGAACAAGTGCTAATAATTCTACACCCCAAAATGAACAATCGTATTTTGCTTCTATTTCAAAACCTAAGATTCCGTGAATTCACTAAAATATTTACTAATGTGTAATGTTTATCTCAAGTAATAAAGTTATTTTTTTTCTTATGATCTATCTTTCCTTTCTTAGAATGACTGTATTTATACTGAGATAGGTAAGTAAGTATGTTAAGCCTTATCCCGGCTGAACCGGCACTGAGGCCAGTGCTTAACTTTAATTTCTTCTGGCACAAGTGGGTGAAAATGGTGACACATTCTTCCAGGATGAGGTACTAATCCGACGCAGGTTAACTCTCAGCTACACATTATACATATGGATAGATGAAGCAATTGGATTAAAGTGTCTTGCCCCAGGCCACATCAATATGGCGCTAGCAAGCCTCTAATTAGCAAGCTGTCAGCTACAAGTCAAAAGCACTAACCACTAGGCCACGCTGTTCTGTATACTGAGATAAAAAGTCAAAAGTAGTCTTCAGAGCCAAGAGACGTAGGATTATGTTGAAATGTGAAGGATTATATTATGATAAAATTTATGTTTGTAGTTCCTGAAATATTTTAATATGTATTTTGTTTCTTCCTCAAACTTCAAGAAAATGTACCAGTTACAAAAAACGTGTGAAGAGCAAATCACACGAAAATCTTTAGTCATATATTTTCATTCACTGCGATAGAAAACTTACGTACTATACAATCAGATTCCTTAGTTCTTAGTATATTATGTTTGGGGGAGCTCACTTACTTTTCACAGTTATAAATAGAAGATAACAACTTGAATATACATACTTATTTCCAAGTTATAGTTGCATAAGTAAAGTACAAACCTCAATCTCTTCAATACTACATTACACAAAACACTGGAATAGAACAGTGTTTTAGACATAACAAATACAACAGAATTGAAACACGAAAACTGAAACAAAATATTAATACTTTACAGGTTGTGTTAGTTTGTTTGTTTTTTGCGCAAACCAACACGAGGGCTATCTGTGATAGCCGTCCTTAATTTAACAGAGTCATCACCACCCGCGACTCTCAGATTGCGAGTCGAGCGCCCTAACCACAAGGCCATGCCGGGCCGTTTGTTATACATTAAAACCATATTAAATTATCTGCTGTGTCCACCACAGTTAATCGATCCTCGGGTTTTAGCGTTGTAGGTCCGTAGACTTTTTAATACTAGAAATAAACGACCTTATAAAATCAAATTTTTGCTTTTATTTCTGGTACTAAAATGTCTTCTATACACCAATATGCACTACAGAAATTAAATATCAAAGTCAATAGACTTACCGCTGCCCCACCGAGAGACAATATTTTTTAGAGAACTCTAAAAGCATTATAGCTTTTTAATTCAAGTTACTATTGTGTTTATTAAATAGCAAACACAAAATTAAAAAAAAATCATAGTTACTTGAGAAAAATAGCATTCCTTTTCACCTATACAAAATCATTGAAACTACTATTTCAATGTTTTCAGAAGAAATCAGTCTTCAGTACTTTGACACTGAAGATCATTCTTTTACTGTAAGCCGCAAACTGAAGTTAGTGTTTCACATTTCAAACTTATGAGAGATTAATGTAGTTCGTTTACTTTTTCTCGAAGGTTTCTATTTTTCTTTCTTTATTTCATTTTTGTACATAGTTATTACTATCGTTTAAAAAGGAAATTAGATTATTTAGTGGCAAAGTACAATAAATAATAAACAATATTCAAGGTTTAAAATGGTTTAAAGTCATAAAATGACATTGCATAAATGTCTTATAGAGTTTGCAGTGGGATTTGTTACAATACTTCCAATATTGTGAAACATTATACTTACAGAAATATAATGACTGTCGTTATGAATAAATTGATAGTTTCCATGGGTTTAAGGGTCGCACCATGTTTAGGTAACTTGTTTTTAAATTATCACGAGAAAAGGTGGTTAGAAAATTGTTCTGAACTGTTACAGAAGATACATAGATTTTACATTTGTCGTGTATGAAAATAAATCTGATCTATACTGATTTCGAAATTACTTAGATAGTCAACATAGTAATAATAAATCTGTAGTTGAAGACTAAGTTGTATCCACATTACCATTCTTAGATACTAAAATAGTTACTTTAGGAAAACATTTGAAAATAAATGTTACCATAAAATAACATTGTCTGGGTTATATTTTTATTTTGATAGTTTTCTACCATTTGAGCTCAAAAAGAATTTCATTTATATTTTAATACATCTGGCTTATAATTTTTCTTTTTTTTTTCTGGTTTTATCTATATGGTGTATCTTTCTATCAACAAGGAGCCTAAAACGTCCCTGAAGGTCATCCAGGCATGATGAGGGTCTATGAATAGGTTTTTCACGGTCGCTGAGCCAGAATTTGGCATTTTATATTGTGTTCCTTGCCCCCACCCCTCAGGATTCCAAATGTGCCGTGCTTGAAACTTTGTTTGTTTGTTTTTGAATTTCGCGCAAAGCTACACGAGGTCTATCTGCGCTAGCCGTCCCTAATTTAGCAGTGTAAAACTAGAGGGAAGGCAGCTAGTCATCACCATCCACCGCCAACTCTTAGGCTACTCTTTTACCAACGAATAGTGGGATTGACCGTCACATTATAACGCCCCCACGGCCGAAAGAGAGAGCAAGTTTGG
>NW_013665616.1:546987-568483 GCF_000517525.1 Limulus polyphemus
TCGAACCCGCGACCCACAGATTGCGAGTCGAGCGCCCTAACCACCTGGCCATGCCGGGCCTTGAAACTTTGCTTATACCCCCCATTCAGAAGTTAGCGGAACCAAGTGTGGCACACGTGTTCAGGTATCACAAAGGGGTGTCCAAATGGAGTTTGTTTTCAGGTACGGACCTCCTTGGGGTAGCTATAGAAATAATTGGGAATAATGGAGGAGTTTTATCGGTATTTGGGGTTTTGAACTCCGCAGTGAAACGCGGGTATTATACACTAGTCTCCTAACTTCTATGAAAACTCCTGAAAACTTTAACCTTTTCACTTATTGAGGATCGCCACTTGGATTTCACTCTCAAAGAAACATCAAGACTTGGTATACTGTAAATTTTCTTGAATTGCTACAAGTAGCGCTATAAGCAGAAATTACAAAAGTTGACAGCTCTTGGGACAATAATATTCGTTGTTGTAGTGTTCTTTACGAACGTACGTAGATCACATAGTACTGTGCATAAGTTATTCGATATATCTTATATATGCGCAACGCAGATTTTAGCCGGTTGGTTGAATGAAATATGTTTGACACATCAAAAATCGCTGATGTTGTTCACCCTTTATTGATCAAATACGGTATTTATTAACGATAAATTGGTCGTCGCCTGCAGACATTAGTTGCTTGTAATCACTCAATAGACCAGTATTTGGTATAGTATCTTGTTTACTAAAGATTAATTTGTTTTCTTTTAATATTGTAGTTAATTTTCTCGACCTAAGGCGAACATCAAATATAAAACAGTGGGGTGGTATATATGAAAAAAATCTATAGATGATTTATAAGGACCCAAAGTTATATACAAGTAATACACAGCATTTAACAAACAATCTTAATTAAAGTGTAATTAATAACTCTAAGGATGGTGTTCTTATTAATAAATGGGTCATTGTGCTCTAGAAGACCATGAATTTTTGTAAGCGTATTCATAATCTTAATGTGGTGTCTCTGGTGATTAAAAAACTTACCAATTCATGGATGCCAATAAGAAGGAATGAATATGTTGCATCTTTAGTAAATAAGAATATTAATATCATCTCTGACCAGCAAAACCCTTAGATACACATATCCACTATAATAATCTAAGTACGATAAAAATGTATCCAGGTTTTATATCTATTTTTTATAAATAACTTGGTTTGTTGTTAAACATAAAGCAGCGACATGTATATTTGCTGTGTTGTGCTAGTCACAAATATCGAACCTCGAATGTTATTGATTTAAGCCTACCGGATCTATTAATACGGCATCTTTTAGGTATTGACTTGAAAGGAAATATTACATATTAATGAACTTTGTAATTGCAGCCTACTTTTGTTTCACAAGTGTTAATGTCAGTAGTGAACATATGTATATGGCAAACTGTTTGATACTTTGTTCAAACGTACAAATTAGGACAACAAAAAAATATAATTTTTCCTCAAATCTCAGTTCTTGCTTACGTTTTTGTACCAAAGTAAAGTTGCATAACTTTAAACATAGGAATTACGTGTTTTCTATTGGACGACTTTAAAGGTAATATTTGTTCGCTTGTTTATTATTAAGCAAAAAGTTATACAATGGGCTATCTGTGCTCTGCCCATCGGGAATACCGAAAGCCGATTTCTTAACGTTATAAGCCCTCAGACTTACCGTTAAGCCACCGGTGAGCTTAAAAATAATAAAACTAATGTATAAGTCAACACCATAGCTAATAAACAGCACAAATGATTTAAAAAAAAAGCAAAAGAACCTTCTTAATCGTATTAAATGATCGGGACGAGTGAATAATTAATTTGACTTACTTTTAAACTTTTATCAGTGCAAAAACAATTAATACTAACAGTTAGAAAATACATATATGAATATTATAAAAAAGACGAAATTTATATCAACAATCCAAAGAAAAATTATAGCCGATATTTGTCAAGTAAACTTCTTATATTTCCACTTGTCTTTAAATAAGTTGTGTTACAAATAAAGTAACTTTTTAAAAGTTATATGAGCAAATGAAAACTAGAAAAAGACAAATTACTATTGTTCGACACTTTACTTGTCATCAAATTCTACATGATGACAAGTAACATTGTCGAAACGTCGTTATTTACACTTTTCTAACATGAGTAAAAATGTAACGTTCTCTTTATCTGTGTATATAATAAAGCCAATAATCCGAGGAGTTCTTAATTTTTCTTTGCTGAATGTTAAAACCTGTAGAATAAACGTACTTTATATCTACATTCAACTTTATTATACAAATATAGGGAAGACTACCACCTTCACTTTAAATACAATTGCACCAATTAAGATGAATGTCATGAAAAAGCAATGGATTATTACAAATATCATTCCTTGTTAAAACAATGAGTGGATAAAGATCTTTTTTTTAGATATTGAAAAAATGTACTTTTTTGTAGGTGTGGGCGTTTTATCTATAAGGTTGGATAAAACGGACCCCCCAGATGAGATCAAATGGATCAATATCAAATGAATGCCGAATTTAACAACTGCATTCAAGTCGTATAAATTATCATATAAATGTTGTATTAGGGATCAGGAAGGTCGTGCGCAATGTACAAATTGTCCATTATCTAGAATAAAGGCACAAAAGAACGTGCGTGAAAGTGTAGGGTAATAACACATATTTCTACGTAGGTCTACGGCCGCAATGTGCATCATTAGTGTGAGTCGTCTTATCCTACGCTACCATTCGAAAAGCAATTACACTTTAACAAAAAACATTAATTAACTTGAACTGTGTTTCTTTTACTGCATATTCGGTTGTCCACAATCCCTCATTATTTGAAATATCTGAAATGTCTACCTTGTAATCATAAAAAAATTAAAATGCTTACCTTAAAACAAAGTTGCTAAAAAAATCAAAGTCATGCTTTTATCATTCATATTTGTTTATGCGCGAGGTCATGTGGATAATAGTTACATATAATTCACTCTAGATGGCAGCACGTCATAACTGAAAATGTACAAGGGTGGCCGTTTTGCCGAGAGAGACCACCTTACTACTCTTTTCCATAAATGTCGATCAGATTATATTGCGTATCAATCGAATGATGCGAATCATATTTTTAACACATTTAATTTTATATTGTATACTACAGATAAATAATTAAGAAAGCAGTGTTATGAAGCAGAAACAGTTAAACAATGAAGAAATAGAGAAACATGGATAGCGAATAATCAATATTCACTTACAGCTCGTGCAGTAAAGAATAATAATTTGTGTATTCCAAGTAAATTACAAGAAATATATGAAAAAGAACCAATTTTTGCTTAGAGACACTTATCAGTTGTTCGTACATGAAAAAAAAATGAATCCAAGTAGATTAGTAAAACGAGCGAGTATATAATAATAATAATAATAATACAAATACTCTAAAATGATTTTTTTACCCATAAAAGAATAATTAAAAACTTACAAAGAAATAATTTGCAGTTTCATTTTAAAAACTGTATTTATAAAACAATATATATTTAAGAAAAAGTGGTTACTAATGGGAATGCCCCCCCCCCAGTGACACAGCGGACTTACAACGCTAGAATCCGGGTTTCGATACCCATGGTGAACAGAGCACATTGTGTAGCTTTGTGCTTAGTTACATACAAATTAATGGGAATGTAAAATTTACTTTTATAAATAAAAGTTTATCAATATTCCATTTTATGAAATAGCATAGAAATTGATACATAACTCCTCACACTAGAGGAGGAAACACAATTAGCGAGCTTTGATCATACCGGTGATATTAATTATATCATTTAATTTACTTTTCCGCAGACCAGACTTATTTTGCAGTACTACAGACATTCTTGCTCAGTTCATTTAGTTAGTGCTTCTCCAAGGATATATGATTTGTAACAAGCAAACAAAACCAATCGCGAAATTACCTAAAGATCCTTAAGGGTAACCTTTTCTCAGACATTTCTTCATTAGACAATACAGAACCACTTTTAGGTCCCACAATATACGTCAAAACTGTTCATCTCTTACTCCAGATAAGCTAAAATACACATAGGTATCTGAAACAAAAGCTTAGATGGGATTCATACGAGAAGAAAGTTCGGTTCATTTCCTCAAGATAAATGACAAAGAATACGACCAATAGATTTATTAAGTTAGGAACTTAGAAAAACAGAAACAACTAGACTTGTGTGGAGTGTTCTGTAGATCTAACAGAATACTAGTGGGAGGAAAAGGATTTCATCCCCTTCTGCTATTAAGTACATCCGCTTGTCTAGTTTATTGTGTGCCCCGAGCTAGTGACCCAAACTGTATTCACAGTTCTCATCCGGCTCGGCTTGTCAGTTAGAGTCGAGCTTCATCAACGAAATTGAACTCCTTCATTGTGTTGTTATTGAGTATGGCGAATTACCTGATATATCCACGCTTCAATTTCATCTGATCTGTTCCATCAAGCTACATGTAGACGGAGCTAGCTCGTTTCGTTGTCATGATAGGAAGTCGTGTTGAATCACTGTTTCAAACCCCCTGCGGTTATTTTCCATTGCCGCTGCTTTACAGATTCGATAGCATATCAGACTTTGTCTAAAAAGTAGCAGTAGTCTTTGTACACATTCTATACGATATTTTAAGCTAAACAAGAAAATATGCAATGGATAAGCATTAAGGTGTTGTGAGTTTTTGTATTTTTTAACTTAACAATAAAACTAAGAAAACGCTGTAATAAGCTTGAATAAAGAAAGAAAAAACGAACAAAGCAAAATTCGTATTGATATAATGAATTACCAAAGTAGAAACTGAAAACTTTTAATGTATAATTATTTCAGTTTCCATAGTAAGTACGAAACTAGATCTACCAAAAATGCGAGAGTTCACGATATTTTGTTCATAGTTTTGTGAAAATTTAAATGATTTTGAAATATTTGAAAATAATTTTATATGCTAAAAAACTAAGCCTTGAAATGAAAATAACAGAGAATAATTTATTAATTTAGTGCTGTATATCCTATCGCTAACTTCGCAAGATAGTCAAGCTGCCAACCATAATAAGTTTGTTTGTTGTTTTTTTTTAATTTCGCGCAAAGCTACACGAGGGCTATCTGCGCTAGCCGTCCCTAATTTAGCAGTGTAAGACTAGAGGGAAGGCAGCTAGTCATCACCACCCACCGCCAACTCTTGGGCTAATCTTTTACCAACGAATTGATTGACCGTCACATTATAACGCCCCCACGGCTGAAAGGGCGAGCATGTTTGGTGTAACAGGGATTCGAACCCGCGACCCTCAGATTGCGAGTCGAGTGCCTTAACCACCTGGCCATGCCGTGCAACCATAATAAGACTGAAATCTAAAGACTTTCTTCAAATTAGTAGTTATCATATTTGTATCGTCCAATGACTCTTAAATAATTTTGTTCATTAATACTATATTTTTGGGATATCATCTGCCCTCCGTATAAGATGAACTATTTTTTTCAGATATATAGAATAGCATAAAACGATATATATATATGTTTAGTTATTTTCTTACATAAATTATGACGTTTCTATGGTGTAGAACCTCTGAGAACCAACATATTTTGATTGGTAAAAGAAAAAAAAACCCTGGAAGAAAAATAGATATAATACGTAAAAAACGACTATCATTTTGTATGCTCTTTTTTTAAAAAAAAAGCGATCTAAAGTTTGAATAAAAAGGAAATACAATAAACGACACATAAGAAGTTGGAAGATTATAGTCAAAGTAGTCTAAAATCAGGTTCACAAAACCTGGTAGATGTGAAGAGTGATCTTGGTATGTCCATCACTTTGGTTAAATAGTTTCTTTGCACTTTTTCAAAATATTGAGTTAAGTTTCTTAACTAAATTAGATTTATAGTGTGCAAGTTACACAAATTTATTCATTTTATAATGAATTATGGTTTAAGAATCATGTCATATTAATTTGTTTATTTGCCTATTTATTAGAGAATGCTACATGATTGGCTAGCTGCACCCTACCCAACGCGGGGAATCGAACTCCGGATTTTAACATTGTAAGAATTCAAACTTACTGTTAACCCGCTGGAGGACATATATATACGTGTTAAGTCATTAAGAATTCGGTTTGGTTTGTTTATGTTAATTTTTTTCCATTATACAGTATATTTTGTTCTAAGAAATATAACCCCCAGTGACACAGCAGTTAGTCTTTAGGCTTATAACGCTAAACGCGGGTTCCGATACGAAGATAAGTGATTAAAAATAATAGGTCTTTATCGTCTATCACAATGATATACTTTGATATATGTATCTTTAGAGTTCAGTGATTCCTTTCTTTAAATCGTGTAATAAATGTCGCTTTAAATTACCCAAGTACAATAAATTATAACGTACATTTGTACCAAACTATAACAGTCCCAGCCCAAAATGCTGTAAATATTAAATACACGTTTTATCAGTTATCATTTGAGACAGCTTAACTACAAACAAACAAACAATTAAAACTAATATATTTATGCTGTATATTACACAAGAAAGGTGTAAGGGCACCCAGAGAGTGACATACAAATGTCAGATCTGAACTCTGACTCTCTATGTTAGTCCTCGAAGGGGGACCTGGCCACGAGTAGTAACAATAAAATAAAGTGGTTTACCACTTTTACCACTTATAAGCGACACACACAAACACATATACTTTTATCAAATAATGGTTAAAATATTTCTATTAGCTTGTATTAAAATTTTATTTTACTGTTACGAGGCTCCTCAGTGGTATAGCGGTATGTCTCCAGACTTACAACGCTAGAAACAAACAAACTGGTACGAGAAATATTGTCATAATGAGATTTCAGAGAAGAGAATAAACTATATTTAGTTGTAATAGCCAGTTTTGTCGAACACTTTTATAATATATTTTAATCTTACAATGCATATCTACATAATACAGTGAGAAAAAATGAGCACTGTAGGTCACACAATATTGTGGTGAAATTTCAGAACACACCATGGATATATTCTAACATAAAATTATAGCGGCCTCGTTTCAGCTTTCAAGATAGAAAAGTGCTCAGATGGTGTTCCATTTATTATTAATGTTATTACTGTATTTTAATTGTGATGAGGTTTTTCGCTCTAAATCAGAGTTTATAAAGGCAACTGTTGTTCAGGGAAAATATTTCATATTTTTGAATACCTTGTATAGTACCAAAGTTTCATTCTCATTTTAGCTTAAAACACATTATAATAATTGTATTTGTAAGTATTTACTTTTGATATATATTTACCGTAATCTTTAGTTGCCCCCCCCCCAGTGGTACAGTGGCACGTCTACGGACTTACAACGCTAGAAACCGGGTTTCAATACCCGTTGTGGGCAGAGAACAGATAGACCATTGTATAGTTTTGTGGTTAACTTCAAACAGACAAAAATCTTCAGTAGGCCAAAATTATTTTCCTTCATAATAGTGAAAAGAGTCGTATTTAACTCTTTCTGGCCTTCACAATGTATAAGGTTAAGTAACTTTGCCAGTTTGAGATTTTTTGGTGTATATTTTCCTAAAACAATGCCACGCTAATTAAGCCTCCGAACGTTATCCTATCTTAATAAATCTAGTATGTCTGGACTAACGCAGTGAAATGACATGAAACTGACAAACATCCTTTAATCAAACTAAGAGAATATTTAGAAAGTAGTAATTAAGTACGATGAGAGTAAGAGGTGCTTTCATGTCTAGAGTCACCTTTCCCATAAACGTTAAAAATATTTGTGAAAGGAATAATTTCACAATTAATACAACATAATTAAAATAATACAAGCTTTTGAGTTATTAACCAGGATTTAAATTTTTGCAAGACAGTATATCCAGTTTACAATTTAATACCTTCAGTAGTGTACGTTTCAGCCAAGTGGCTTGTGTAGACACTGATAAACCTTACATTATAATACTGCGTTGGTTTGGAATCTACCTACGCCATTCTATTATGTATATATACGTGCATGTGTGTGTCTTGTGACTTATTCACAGGAGGTGGGAGTTGATATAAGTTAACATAACATTTACTATCGAATCAGAGACGTCTTCTCTTAGATTTACAGAATAATTGTCCAATGAAAATGTGTGTATGTGTGTTAAGTTTTTACAAATTACTGTCAATTCGGAGATCTTGTTTTATGGATCTTAAAAAAGTAAATGTATGTGTGTACAAAGAAGCAGAAAAACATCGTCAACAGTCCACATAGAAAAATCAAGCCATTGAAATATAGTCCATAGGAAGCAACGTATTCGCTGGCAAAATATAAAAGAATCTTTGCCTCATCCAGAGAGCACCAATCACCAACCACCTGACACCTAGAAGTATTGAGAATAATGACTTCTGACGCAGTTCATATGTTTTTTTAGTGTCATTTCTCATGTAAATTGATGCTCTGCATATCAATTCCAGTAAACTTATCCCCATACCAGCACAAAGGAAGCACCAGTAAAGATTATTGATTTATCTTGGTGCTCTATCTAACTATTTATTGAGCTACCTACATATACATATGCCCTCCAGTTTCATAAAGATACTGCCATAAAGTTAACTATCGTTCATAATTCTGATGACTTTTTATTTAGAAAAATTACAAAACAAAATGTTGATGTGTTGAAGTTATAAAAGTTGCTGTTTAGATAAGTAAGTAAGCGTGGGAAGTATTTTAGAAATGTGTAAACAGGTAGTAAACAGCACTGATTTATAAGCGTATACTATATGTTTTTAAACTGATAATATAACATTTATATTAACTTCCTGTCTGAATCGTTTATATTTAAATTGATCTTTAATAAGACATATACAACTTCAATGTTTAAGACTAATTTATTAACAACTTAGCGTATATATATATATATCAGATTCTGCTCATTTAATGCTCATGTGACAACACAGCATGAGAAACAAGGGGAAATGTTCTGATTAGAATGTACTGGTCACACATAATAAAGATGAATAGAGGGCCATTCAAATATACAAGCACTCAACTGATTTTCGTAAATAAAGACTGAGTGATTTAGGTGTCAATCAAGAAGCCCAGAAAATTGAAGCAATCTATCTTTTTTCCCAAAAACAGACATTCGTTACTAAGTCAATAAAGTCCAGACTTAGATGTTGCATCCTATAGTTATGATGTTTCAAAGATGGCACAGAACCATTTCATAAACATCTGAGTAAGAATGGGTAGCAGAGAGGACAGTTTAATTTACTCAAATATTCAATGTAAATATATAGCCAGAAATCGATTGAAATAAAGTTGCAGAGGTATAATCACATTTATTTTCACAGCACGTACACATTCCTGCCCCTCACTATCCCCAAATCGTTTCGATTGTACATGTAAAAATTCTGCGTTATCAATTGAAGAAATAGAATGAACCTACATTTGCGGATTGTTGAAATATTAAAAGAAACAAGAATGAAAAGAGCAAATATAAATAGATAGTCACTAAATATCTTTTGATAAAGTTCAAGGTCATCTAATATTATAAAACATAGTGTGTATCCGTCTGTCCATCTCTCGGTCACGCAATGATGTCATAGCAATTTATTACGTAATTTAAGAAGTTAGGCTTCCTGTCAATTAGAAGCGAGTAGTACACGATTGATTGAAAATTAAAGATATATTTGGACTAAAATGTATCAAAAATTACTTTTTTTTTTTTTTGCAATTTGAAAACGTATCTTTTTTAGATCGTCGAGTTACGTCAGAAAAGACGTAAATATACTTTAGTAGGTATTTTGTACAACATGTTAAAAGCTTATCAAACGTTAGATCGTAGAATAATATTAGAAGATTATTTATTGATAGTATTAAGTGCGGTAAGGTTTAGCCCTAACTGAACTAAAGCAAAAAATATGCACAAGTTACAGTGTTAATTTACCTCTTTATCAAATATAGGCCGTACTTAATAAAGACTTAACTAATGTTAGGACTAAGACAAGTGGTCTTATAGATTTCAATATCTGCGATGAGAATTATTTTCTATTACTCTAGAAATCCTGTAGTTAAAGAAGTATTGATTCAATCTTCTTCCTCCGCAGCTTTTTCCCGTATCTATACGGGTCACTATTTTCGGTTTTGGCAGGGTTTTTACGGCCGGATGCCCTTCCTGACGCCAACCATCCCCTAATTTAGCAGAGGAAAGGCTGCTAGTTATCACCACCCACCGCCAACTCTTGGGCTACTCTTTTACCAACGAATAGTGGGATTGACCGTCACATTATAACGCCCCCACGGCTAAAAGGGCGAGCATGTTTGGTGGGATGGGAGCGCGAACCCGCGACCCGCAGATTGCAAGTCGAGCGTCTTACCCACCTGGCCATGCCAGGCCTAAAGTACTGATTTAATAAAGATACTAATTTAAAGCATAAAACTCTCAAACTTCTGAGGGTTTCGTTCGCTTTACCCCTCAAATATTTGTTTATTTATTTACAAATACTGAGTACCCTTGACAGTAAAACCAGTAAATTGTGAAGTCGAAATAACATTCTAGAATATTGTCATTCTTAGGCACTGCAAAGTTAACAATACAAGCTAATAATGATAGTAGCACATCTCTGTTTCAGCAAACTGTACATGTAAAAATACGGCCTTGCGTTACCAATTGAACAAACAGAAAGAAGGATTGAGCAACGTAAAATCCTTAGATGATACTGTTTAATCTCAATGACACTTAGCAAGGAAAGTAACTGATCACTGTAAACCAACACACCTTGTCATCCGGTGGATCAGCGGTATGTATGAGACTTACAGTGCTAAAAATCCGAGGTTTCATTCCCCGCGGTGGACAGAGAACAAATAACCCTTTCTGTTGTTTTACCCTAAGAAACCAATCAACAACCTTCAGACACCCCTATAATTTTAGCGTCATTTATTGACCGTTATAAAATATTCAAGAAATATCAAACTATGATCTAAAAATTTTTCCTTTCTCACTGAACCTTACCGTTGGAACATCCAACTAAATATGTAACAAATAATACGTTCAAATATTTTCAAAGCGTCAAAACATTTATACCTTTTCACACAGTATTGCTCTCCGCTTTCGATATCATAATAATCGCTCGTACGTCAAACAGACATTTGGGTCAATTGATTGTTTGTTTGTTTGTAATTAAGCACAAAGCTACACAATGGGCTATCTGTGCTCTGCCCATCACGGGTATCGAAACCCGGATTCTAGCATTGTAAGTCCGAAGACATAGAAATTGCGTTAAAAACGGACAGGTTCGTCTAACAGTTGCAAAATTCATTTACAAGAGCCTCTTCTGTAATATTTTCGTTAAATATGCTATAAATAATTAAATTTTCATCGCTGTGAGGAATCGCCTTTCTCTCTCTATATATAATTCAGAATTCAGGAATGTAAAAACATGCATGTTAATGTATAACTGGTTAAATAAATACGGGAATTATTTAGTTAGATACGACAGATCTCCGTAACTGTATTTGTTTGTTCTTTCAAGTGACCCGCCCTCCAATAGCACAGCAGACCAATGTTTGTATGCCATCGAAAAACGTCTGTAAAAACAAAAACAAATACGAATTACATCAAAAGGGTATAAAGTAGAATAAAATAAAGCGAGCGATCGATCAGAGTGGTCAAACAATTAATTAAATCTATCCCGCTGAAAGTTTTGATGTAATGAGACACATATGGTATAAGTTTAGTGAATGCAATCTTCTCATAACGAATCGTTTTTGTGTGTGATTGTGTGTCAATGGGTGATAAACGTTGTTCAGAGAATGCAGTTAAATTAAATAAACTTTATAAAGAGTTCAAGTGCATTAGAAAAACTCATCCTTTAGGTTTATGAAAATGTAGTGGAAAAAAAAATCCCTGTAAAAATAATAATCTATGCTTCGCAACGAAAACTCATAAATAAAGTCCAACTTCATCTGTTTGTATACTTGTTATTAAGCACAAAGCTACAGATTAGGCTATCTGTGCTATACCGACCACGAGTATCGAAACCCGATGTTTAACGTTATAATCACTCAGATTTGCCGATGAGCCACCGGGAAGAGAGGAGCGTGGCACAGTTGTTGTTTTAGTACAAAGCTATACAGTGGTCTATCTGCCGTCTGTTCACCGCGAAGAAACGGACCCCGGATTTTAGCGTTGTGAGTCCGATACTTGCAGTTTATTAAATAAAAATATCAACACTTACTTTTCAGTATCACACAAACAATAATTACCTTAAAGACATTAAATCTGTTATTATGATATCCCCCATTGGGTCAGCGGTGAGTTTAGTAAGTTTACGGACTTACAACGCTAAATTCCGGGGTTCGATTTCTCGCGGTGGACAGAGTGCAGATAATCCATTGCCTAGCTTTTCACTAAGAGAACAATAACAGCTTTAATGATTATGTTGTAATTTCTATTCAAAATCCAAAAATACCAGCTTTAAACAACTATGCAATTAAATGCCAGGGAAACAACAATTCACTAAGCTTGACTCAGACTCCTAATACCCTGCAGTTCTATATTTTAGTTGGCAGTACTATATAAACACCAGAAAAACATTAGAACTCGTCTAACACACCTATGTTTGATACCTGTGAAAAACTCAGAAACATAAAACCATTATCGGACAGATCCTTAATATGACTATACCCGACATTTATAATCCGTTAATTACCAGTTTTAGGCTATATTAATTGCATTTCCTTCACATATACAGTAATGGAACTAATCATGGAAACACTGAAGTGATGGGCATAGAGGAGTCATAAACTACCAGTAATGGTAACTGGATGATAAATATATCAACAGTACAAAATGTAATCACAGAAAATACTAGAGTAAAGAATTAGACAATGCATTAGTATTTAGCTCTATAAAAACCATTTCGACTTGTTTTCATGCTGACTTATAGTTGATAATGTACGATTGTAGAATATCGTTCCAAATGTCTTCATACAAAATGATAAAAACCCCATAACCCGATCGCTTTCGAAATGTGAACCTTACTTCTCCGAGAGTTCCCAGTTTGCCCCTGAAGAAGAAAGGTCCATCTTACGAAAGCGTTCGGGTTTCAGGGTTTTTATCATTTTGTATCAAGACATCTTGAACCAACGTGCTTTTCTGACACCATGAACGTTCCAAATGTCTTGTATTACTTCCGATAATTCAGTCAAGTTGTTAGATTGCCTATTCACCTTCTCAGTTTTTACACTGATGATTCAGGTCCGAATCCCGCTCCCGAATATTCTTGTTCTTTTAGCCGTGGGGGCGCTATAATATGATGGTCAATTCTACTAATCGTTGTAAAGAGTAGACCAAGAGTTGGTGGTGGGTGGTGTTGATTAGTTGTCTTCCCTCAAGTCTATTACTTCAAAATAAGGAATGGCTAGCGCAGATAGCATTCGCGTAGCTTTGCGCGAAATTAAAAACAAACAAACAGTTTCTACACAAGTCCTCAAATTTTGGGCAGGTCACAGTTCAATGGTTAGCATACCGGGCTGTGGCGCTGAGGTTCTATGGTTAGTTCCCGTTACCGCCACACAAAAAATAATAAAAAAAACGCGCCCCGCACTTTGAGATCATGAGTGTGTGATAAGGGTGATTGTTAAAATCTACATTTCGGTCTGACAAGAGTACCCCAAGAGTACTGATGGCTAGCACAGATAGTTCTTGTGTAACTTTGTGCGAAAACTAATAAAACAATCAGTCTTATCCTTCAAGCTCCAATAATGTTCATATCGGGACTCTCCAGATAAAGCCAAGGTTGTGTGTGTATTGATAATGCAAAGAGCAATCGTCTCCAACTTTGCTTATTTCTCTGTTTGTGGTCTAATACCATTTCGACCTTTTGGTTTTATAACCTTTTCTTGGGACCACTTCGTACTAATGTGTATCTTAATATTCTCGAGGAAAAATTCATGCCTATATTAATAGGTGGGGCATTGTCAAGATGTTTAATTCACCATCGTCTACTCGTAAATATTTTTTAACATACTTATCATCACTGTGGAGAGTTTCGGTATCCTACTTTGACCATTTCTATAATAAACAAAATCAGTTTTACGTACTTCCTTTCAATTCTTCTATACAACTCGTTCTGAAACATGGGCATTTCCTGCAATTTTTCTCATCAAATATCCTTCGTAAGCCAAAACTTTGATTTTCACGCGCTTGTCATGTGGTATTTCAGTCCTTGAAGCCATGAATAGACTCACTCTACCACTAATGAGCATTTTATGACTTCCAGTATTTTCATAAACTTTATATTTGTCTGGTATTTTCTGAGTAAACGAATGGGAAACAGTCACAGCTCTGGTGCAGTTCATTTTCACACCACAAAGCAGTAACATTCCCGTAGTAATCATGCTTGGAGACTGCTTGAATGGGTAATGAAGAAAAACTTTAATATAAGTTTAACATAACAGCAAATGTACAACGTTTCGACAAGGTTTTGTCACCATCAGGTACCAGTCTTCCCAAGGAGTCAACTGAACCTCCTTCCTGACATTTTCATCACATCATTACGTCATCTCCAGCAGATTGTAATAACTGAAGCAGAACCAAGTTCACCATATAGTTTGATTCATAGAAAGGCTAGAAAAGGAAGAAAATGCAATTCATCAAACTAAATCACATGCTTTTAGTCATTTACTTTCCACAATCTGCTCTCTAACCATCACTAAAGCAGTACTTTCCTGTTTGAGTATGAGATAATATTATTTTGTATGACATCCTTTACATGGTGCAGCTGAACATATTGGAAATCTGGTCACTATAAAAAAGAATCGGTGTGTTAGGTCACACTCTGACGTTTGTTGTATTTGTCATGTCTGTCTAATCGTCCTTTTTACCCAGTCACTTATTAATAAAGTTGAAAACAGTAGTTTAATTATATTCTCCGTTCTTTTGAGCTCAAAATTCATATTCTTGTTTATAAAGATTGTAATTTCTTCATGAAGTAGGAAAAAAAAGTAATTTAACTTGCAGAAAAATCTATTTTATGAAAATGTATATAAACTGGATTTAATTTTTAAAAAAAACCAATCCAGTTGTAGGAAAGTTACAGAAGAGATTGTAATACAAATAGATTATAATAAAATGGAGATAGGCCTTAATGAAACTGCTTATTGCATCCTATGATGCAAAATAAATTAGATACTTATTAGTGAAGTGATTACTGATCAAGAAACGAAAAATATAACGTTGTAATAAGCTGGAATAATGAAAAATATAATTGCCAATGGTATAAGTATAATAATTAGTCGTAGAAGAAGAGTATAAGCACGCCAAGCAAGATAACTTGCTATAAAATCGTTCGACCGAAGCATATTGGAGCGAAATACTTTCAAGCAAAACTAAAACCATTAGAAGGCCCGAATTTTTCACAACTTTTCTGGTGTCCTGAGGCTGTGTTTTCTATTTGGTTTTCTACGAAGTCTTGTGATTTATCCTTGTGACGCCCTCAAGCCTTCGGGGCTATAAACCATTTGTACGTTAAAAAGATAAACATACTTCTTAGAATAAAGACCTTATTCACGCCTATACTTAACACTAGTATCTAAAATATAAATAGAATATTTTGGAATATGTTTTATACCAGTATATCACAAAAATTAAGATTAAAAACAAGCCATTATTGCTTAACTTCACGCTGAAAGTCTAATTAATTGTAAAACATGGAATTGAAGTATAAGCATGTTATATCATAATTTTGGGAAATATCTGCTTATTAACAAACATCGACTTATAATTTGTTATATTTGTACATTATTTACAGTGCCATATATGAAGTTGTTTTTTTTCCATAATCTTATAAGATTATTCATTACAAAATGCGTTAATAACAACACACATTTTGGACGATAACATTATGCATTTTCTTTAGCGAATTAGCAAAAATCACCTCCTAAAGGTAATAGGTTTCCGATTTGTTAAATTATCTCTGATAAAGAAGCGAAAACATTTTACTGATTATTCAATATTCACCATTATCCTGTGATACGTTGTCAGGTAACAAGTCACGTTGCCATTACAATAACGCATGAAGTGTACCACTTTAAACAGGTTAGACAATTTTTCTAAAGATTATATTATTGTTTTTCTGCCATGATTCTTTGGATTGTGCCTTACAAAACGGTTTTGCAACGAAGAGAACTATGAATTAGTTTCACCAGAAATAATGAAACCCTGAAACACATCTAAGTATGAATCAAACAATCTTAATGGATAAAAGTTTTGCTCTGTGAGCCTATTGTGTGGAAAAAAAGAAGATAAATTAAGGAACATTCCTAGTTATATTATCTTTTTTTTTCTGACACAAGCAAGTCACAAATGGGAAATAAAATTAACCAAGTATAGAATTAATATCGCTATTTTAATATACAGTTCTTACTTATAATGACTGGAATGCGTTGACTTATCATGCACAAAAACTGCCTTCTTGTAGTGAAAATCAACAGTGAATTATTGATAATTTTTATGTGTGAATTAATGGTATATAAAGGGATTTGATTTTTTTTTTACAAACTTATCTCAATTTCTTAGATAACGCTGTTAATCACTGCATTGTCTACATTTACCAAAAACGTATGATAAAAGCGATGTAGAGTTTCAAAACTCGCAAAACTCACTTCTCTTAGATTCTGGATTGATGGCTTACCTCAGAAGTTAACAGTCACTTCTGATAGCTCTGGACCAACATCGATTACTTTGTAGGATAAGATTATGTGTATTTTACAAAAAAAAGTATTTTTATTCCTTAACAAAATCGAATCAAAATACGCCAAGTTATAAGAAATGACAGTATTTTATGGTAAACCGGAGTAGACAGTATCTATAGAGACAACACTAAAAATCAGAAAAGGCAAGACAGCTATAATATTCTTAAAGTAACTAGTAAACATAGAAATGTATTAATATTTACATATAGCGTAACATTTAGTAATATATTCTAGTAAACATAGAAATGTATTAATATTTACATATAGCGTAACATTTAGTAATATATTCTAGTAAACATAGAAATGTATTAATATTTACATATAGCGTAACATTTAGTAATAACTTCCTAGCTATAGTAATTCTTTTTAGTATTGAATGGGGTATTTTTTTATATATTGGTTATAATAGCGCTCAACATAGCCTTGAAGGAAATATAAAAAAAAAATGTTGTATTTTTGTCAAAAAAGAAACACGAACTTTACTACAAGTGAGATTTAATGCTACATTTGGTTTCGGAATTAGTTATTTTGTTATCCGAATGTTGAAAAAGTGGCCACTTATTTTAATAGGAGAGACATCGCATTTGTAGATTGATCGGAACACATTTTTAGATTGTTGTTGTGGGTTATATTAAATCAATTATTTTTTTTTGTAAAGTTAATTGATTTCTTTTTTGTAAGTTCTATCATATGATAGTCCAGTGTTCTGGTAATATAATCTGGTAAAAGTTAGAAAAAAACGAAATGTAAGGGTAGTATTATCGATAAAGTTCTTACTAACTTATATTCAATATTACTTGTAAATAACAGAATAATAAGAATTATAAACAATATAAATATATTAATAGTATAGATATATGTGCGTTTACGGTTGTGCTATCATTAGTTTGTATTGTATTGTACGGATATTGTATAGATGTATGTGTGTGTACGGTTGTGCTACCAATCACTGCAGCAAGCCATGAGATTACAGTAGCTCATATTAGGTAAACTATCTGTATAACATCATTTATTATACAATAGAAACAAGAAGCTTTTAAAATATGCGAATCTCAAGAGGTGTTGAACAAAACAAAGTTTTTCTCTCTCTCTCCTTCTCTTTTTTTTTTTTTCTGCAACGATGTTAGCGAATTTTCTTGAAAGAACAAAAGCTCTTTGTTATACAGAGCCATGTGTCGTATAAAAGGTACATCGTGAATAAAATATGCATTAAGGTTTCGTCGGCTTGACCTCTCTTCAAAGAAGTTAGCTCAGATATAGAATTCAAATAAAATTAAAAAAAGTTAGTTATTGATTTCATATTAAAATTAACATTAGTACAACTGACAAAAATAAGCAAAACACATAAAGATAGAAAATATCTTTATAATTTAAATGGTATTTACATCTCGTGTAAATAAATTATAAAATCTATTCCGTTTAAAAAGAATAGTGATAGATTTCATTAACAGATGGCAGCACAAAAACGATTTCTAAATCTTTACCTTTGTTTCTTGTGGGTCAGGGTTAAGTTTACGGAATTGCAACGCTTAAAAAAGGGGTTCAATCTCCTCCGTGGTTGACAGAGATCAGATAACTTACTGTATAGCTTTGCTCTTAACCAGACAAACAAACAAATACCTTAAAGTAATGAAATATTCCATCTCAGTAATTTACAATATACTTGTAACATTGATAATAAGTTATTCAGTGTACTCGTTCTTTTTTCTACTTGAAACAGAAAACACTTTTACCTACAGTTTTAAGTGATATTTCTATAATTCGTATCTAGAGGCGGCTTCGAAGGCTTTGTGTTTCAATTAAAAATAGTACTGGGACATTCCATTGTATTAATGTTAATCACTCCAGTGAAATCTTGACATTAGTACCCTTCGTTGAGATAGAATTCATCTTTTGTATACCTTTTTATTAGAATAAATTAGTATTGTTTAGCTCCTCATGACAATCAGATTTCACATTCTTATGCTTTTTATGCTCATTGAAGTGTAAAATAGTCAAATATCATGCACATTTCTGCATATTTACTTTTGTTATCAACTGGTGTTTTATATTACACAGTCTATTGGAAGTAAATCGTTTTCTATTATTGAAAACGAATAAATGATTTCTGATCAAATAATGAACTATAAAACAAAACGCTACGAATATGCATGTATGGTTACTAAATATTCTTTATGATTTTACTGTAGTGTGTTATTAATTTTACTTCTATAACAATGACAGCAATCTCTAAGAGATCGGATTTCTCTGTACTGGGATACAGAGAAACCATCTATCTCTTTCGAAAGAGTCAATTATAGTTTAGTTAGGACAGAATGAAAGGGTTTAGTGTTAAATCCAATATCCTGGATACGACATGAGTAATGGCATTGGTTTGACTATTCAGAGATTTGGGTAATTAATGAACGCAACACGATCGTTCTGAGACTATAATGAACGTCTTAACAATTTGTAATTAACAAGAGAAAAATAATATATCACTTAAGATTAAGCCATAGGGTCGAGCAGGCACCGTTGCATATGTATATAATTACAGAATGTTCTCTTCTAAAAAAATAGATTCTAATTCTTATCTTGTCTTCAGGTGGCCAATGAGAAAGTTTTGGAGAATCTTGAAACAAGGTGAGTCATCCATTACAATGAGGGCTCTAATGTCTACGAAGTCTTCAAAATAAAACTCATCGATCGACTTTAATTACGACTCCCCACAGAGGCAAACTTTGTTACTTAAGAACTACAGTCCACTGAATTAAAAGAAACCAAAATTTGAATTAATTGAATAGTAGGGGGCGTCAAATAACAAAGCCAGAATGATGCACTATGCGTCAAGTTCTTTCAGAAATTTGTATTTTGCCACATATGTTTAATGATACACTGTATATTTTAGAGATCAGTAGTTTATTCTTTACGTTAAGTTATTCTGATTCAGAAGTGTTGTGAATTAAGATAAGCTGTAGGTAGGCAGTCTCGGAACGTTTATCAAAGTGCAGCCAACAACTTAGGCCTCTGTTTGAGAGTAAAAACCTCGAAGATTAACGTTATATGGAAATTTATAAAGCAATACTCAAGTTAGCATCCACAACTCTATAGCTAGATTGATTTCATGTAGAATAATATGCGTTCTTTTAACTTTTTTACGGGCCTGCGAATTGTTTGTTACCTCTTGTAGAAAATGTAATTGATTTTTCTACATTCTTTGCGCTTTTTATCCATATTCTACGAGGTATAAAAATTAGGGGTAAGGTTATCAAATCATTTCCATGAATATCAACATTTTTTTTTGAAATAATTATTGGTTACGAATAGTACAAAATATATTTTATCACATAATTTATATAATTTTTTTCTTACTTGATTCACTTAATTGTAAGGATCACTAACTGTGCAGAATAAATGTCTTAAAAATACATGGTTATTGTTTAGTGACAAAACTAAAATTATGTCATTAGATCTCCTTTTTAGTTTTAACTAAATTCGATCGGTGTTTAAACGATGAACGCTATAATGTGTTATAGTTTACGCGAAAACTATGTGTATTTTTATATACATTTTTTTGGGGGAAAATATATATTGAGTCATAGTTTCATACAGATGTGTATTTCTACGTAAAAACCGATTCCCATTTTTAGATTATAAATATATATTGAGTCATAGTTTCATACAGATGTGTATTTCTACATAAAAACCGATTCCCATTTTTAGATTATAAATATATAGTGAGTCATAGTTTCATACAGATGTGTATTTCTACATAAAAACCGATTCCCATTTTTAGATTATAAAGAAACTGTACAATTCATATGGTATAGCTCATTTGCATCCATTTTTGTTGGAGAAATATTACTTGATCAAATGATTGTCCAGTTTATCGAGAGAAATGGTAGTTCCAACAGCCAAGTTAAAAAACATTTTGGTAGAAAGCTACCAGCAACTCTCAATACTGCTGTTTTTATGGTATTATAGTACCTAAGCTACATCAGCAAAAAGCACTGTTTCA
The DNA here is from genome assembly GCF_000517525.1 of Limulus polyphemus. Taxonomy (NCBI): domain Eukaryota; kingdom Metazoa; phylum Arthropoda; class Merostomata; order Xiphosura; family Limulidae; genus Limulus; species Limulus polyphemus. The sequence goes on from NW_013665616.1 coordinate 567,688, forward strand.
CCTTCAGTATAAAGCTAGAAACAACTTTAGGTCAAATGTGGAAAATAAATCTGTCTTACATATTGAGAAATAAATAGCTAAAGTAAGGTAAAAATCTACTTTTCCTCCTCCTTTTCATATTTTTCTGAATATATTTTCTGATACAAATGCATTTGAAGCATCGTATCCATATTATATGACATCCAAACTTCCAAGACATTTCACTGTTTTTCAACAATAAAATAAACCAGGGAATGCGTCTACTGTAATGTTTATGTCAAACTACTAATCATTTTTTTTAAAAAAGGAGCATTCACTTAAAAAAAGAAGGAAATAAAATAATGTATATAACAGCGAGCCTTAAGATACGATCGAACTATCTATATTAAACTGTGACCTTAAACCTGTGGTTTCACTTTAGGTTACACACAAAGCACGTGTTTCTAAACATTGACTTCACCAGCTGCATAAAGTGGCTTTGTTTAAAAGGGAAAATCAACTCCTTCCGAAAAATCTGGAAGCTACGCATAAAATATATTCTATCATTGGCTAATCTAAGGTTTGACATACAAAAATCAAAACCAGTTTAGGTACATTTGAAGTATCAGTATATGTACTATTTATGTGTGTGTGTGTAAAAAAGGAGCGATATCTGTAACAAAAACATCCTCAATGTAAAGAAAAACAACAACACGACACGTCAAGTTATAAAAAGAGCCTAGCTATACAAAGACATGACATCAGATAGTCAAGTTTGTTTGTTTGTAATTAAGCACAAAGCTACACAATGGGCTATCTGTGCTCTGCCCACCACGAG
>NW_013665616.1:568493-582974 GCF_000517525.1 Limulus polyphemus
CCACGAGTATCGAAATCCGGATTTTAGCATCATAAGTCCGCAGATGTACCGCTGTGCCACTGGGGGGCACAAGTCAAGTTAACAGAAAGTATGAAGACAGCCTTGTAATCAACTATTGCTTAGTACTTAGTAGTAGTAGTAGTATTAATTCTATAATAAAAAAATAGTAGATTACAAGGTTGCCTCAACCTTCTGAATTTCCACTTTATATGGCTAGGTTCTTTTACACATTGACATTGTTTTATTGTTGTTGTTTTTGCGATCTAATACACAGTATTTTCTCGATGTCAGTACAGCATCATTATATTTTAAGGTTAAAATATATATATACTTGGTTCTGAAGTGTGATGACAATATAATAATTCATCGTGTTTGTGCCTGTCTTCATTAACGGAGGTGAAAAAACTATTTTTGCTAAAAATTATTTAGTGTAAAATTAAATACTAGTTTATGTAGGAAATAATCAGTTGGAAATGACAACAGTTTTAATGGTAAGACAGAAAACAGAATTGGTACTTTCAGTTCTTTCATCATGACAACGCTATTAAACAATAGCCATCCGAAAACACGAGACATGAGAAACAGATGTTTAAAAATGTGTTTTAAATGTTTGTTTATTTATTTAGAAAAGTTCATTAAATTGTAACGACTTCATTTTTTCTTCCTCAGATCATTTAAATACCATTAACTTTAAACACAAACTTCATCAAATATCACTGAAACATTTCCACCTACTTGTTATAATGGTCCTTATTGAAAAAGCATGAAAAACCGATTCTACAATATATATATTGATATCAGTATTGAACGGTATTTTGAACTTAATTCTGCCCTATATTTGGTCCATTTGGAATAAACTTCCCTTGTTCTTAATAATGAATTTTTCAGAATTGATAGTTCTTTTTATTAAACTATTTACCTTTTATAGAAGTTTAAAATGTAAATTGTTATAGAAATATGTTATTTTGATTTCAGTTTTTTTATGTGCCAAGCTACATAAAAGGCTTTGTGCGCATAGGCGTCTCTAAATGTGATTTTCTAGTGGTATCAAATGTAAATCTTTAACGTTATAAGTCCTTAAGCTTATCGCTGAGCCATCGCGGAGCCCCTAATTTTTAACTGCTAGACTAGAGGGAAGTAAGTGGGAGTAAACAACATCCATCGCATCTCTTAGGCTACAACTGTAGCCATATAGTTGAATTTATCCATTACTCTTATAGTGCAGCTAAGGCTCTCAATTATGTAGCGTGTTTAAGTAATAAAGGGACGCGAACCGTTAATACTCCAGTTCACAAACAACCACGGGATGAAGCTCTACCATATAAAATAAAGCTTTGTGGTTATTTGTAGCCTAAGTATATCTAGAGACGAAAGATTCCCAAATATTGCAATAATTAAACTCGTAATTTAAAGCAATGACTTACTTCTTATCTCACCCATTAAAAATTTCTAGAAAGAAGTGTCTGCTCATTGACTCTTGAAGTGCATTTTATTCTTTACTGATAAAAAAAGACGTTTTTGCAGTTTAACCTGCCTGATTAGCTTTGGTTAAATAAAACTACTTAAATGTAGTTAACATTTCATTAACAGGACACAGGTAGTTGTAATAAGCCAATCAAAATGAATTACTGGAAATTAGTAAGAAATTTATTGCGATTTTTTTCTAGTCTAAAAATATATTTCTTTTCTTTTAAATGTACTTTCTTTTCATCCTGTATTGAGTTATGATTGCATACTTACAGTTCTATATCTTTTCAAGCTAACTTAATTGATAATTATTTAGGAATTATTTCAATAACTGCGTTCTTTCTAAACTGGGTTTCGATACCCGTGGTGGGCAGAGCAGAGATAGCCCTTTGTGCAGCTTTGTGATTAATACAAACAATAGTAACAGCGTTCTTTTTAAGAGGCACATGTGCTTTCAAGAGTATTATTATAACATTTTATAAGAATTTTATATTGTAAAAAAAACCTCAATACATTTAGGGTTGAGTTTTTTTTATATACATTTCGTCATACATTAGTTTACTTACGTACAAATGAATAAATAGAAAATGTAACTTTTAGATTGTTAAAATGATTTTACTGTAAGTGTTCTTGTGGAAATGCACTACTAAGTGCTCAGAAGTTTGCACATGAAGAAATTTATTTCCGATATAATGTTTTTATTCTTGAGCATATATCAATTTCAGCACATTAGCACTTACTTTAAGAAAGAGTTATTTTTTGCATGTGAATTAGTGGTATTCAGAAACAATTGATCTTTTTGAGGCCCCGGTGGCTTAGTATTAAGCCTGAGTTTATATGATTGAAAATCGGGTTTCGATGTTTGCAGTGGGCAGAGCACAGGTAGCCCATTGTGTAGCTTTGAGCTTAATAAGAAATAAGCAAACAAATAGACAATAAAAACGATCTTTTGAAGAAATTATGTAAAGATATAGCTGCCGTTATTCCAGAAATTAATTATGATGCATATCTTTAAATGGAAAATATCCCACCAAAATAAGTGAAACTACATTAAGACTGTGTAAATGCGTATGTCAAATATTTTGTCTTATGAGGTGTGGGGTTAAATCGAGTAGTCATGGTATTTGTTTATATAAATATATTCTTAAACGACACTGAAATTTTCTAAGGTAATATACACACCTTAAAACTGTAGAACATGGTTCAATCTTATTTTGCTTTCAAACTATTACAGAGAGGAGAATGTGAATATGTTTTGAATATTCAATTTAAATAAATTGCTAATTGTGTTGAATGTTTTTACTGTTATGTTGTCTAGATGTGCAGACATAATTTTACTATATGCAAACGACGCTTTCCATAAATTGCACATCCTTTAGTTTCAATTCATTAACAATGAAACTGACAAGCTTTCGATTTTTTTTGAGTAACTTACGCTTTGCAATGGAATTAAACACCTAAGCTGGCGACGAAGTGAGACTTTTTAGCCGTGTGTAGCGCTCATAATTTTTTTCAGCTACAAACGTTTAGCTCGTAGCTCCATCTCTTGACTGATTTGAGATCTAATCACAGCCGCGGCTGTTGAGGATTCCCTCTTGATTCTAGCCTAGCGAGAGTAATTATAACTACATTTTAGTGCAAATGTTTTTTATTTTATTTTCTCTTATAATCTTCTCTGAAAATCTGTGAAAAGAGTATTTCAGAGCGATCTTCTTTTCGGTAAATGTCACTTCTCAGGAGTTATTTCATTCGATACAAGAGTTCACCAGCTGGGCTATACCATGATATCTGTCAAATCAGTTACTGGATGTACCTTAACTCAACACAACATGTAAATGATTTGTAAATTAGTTTTCTTATTTATACAGTACTATAATAATAATTGTCTTAACAACAGTACACGAACAGTCGCTGGATTAAACATATATTATAGCTAATTATGGAAACACTCAATGGCTAATTATAACTAAATGGTCTATTTGTCATCAGCATAATAGATTACCACATACAAAATAAAAGTGAATAAGTTTTACGGTGCAATACTACAATATATTCGTCATCGTAGGTTTATCAAATAACGATAAAAGAAGTGTTGCTCCAAATGTCTTGTATTACTCCCTACAATTTAGCCAAGTTATTTGTTTGTGTTTGGCTTTCTCAGTTTCCATATAAGCATATACAACCTTAATAATATTCACATCGAGACTTTGTGCAGGCTAAAAACTATGATTGCGACTGTTCCATCGACCTGTATTTTGTTCCAATTATGAGCTCGCTGTATTCGGTGCATGCTTGGGACCACTGACTAGCTGGAAGATGGACTTCTGCTTGAAAGAATGTTTTCCTGAGGAAATGACTAATAACTATAAGCATTAAAAGTGCCATCAATTTTATGTAGATCTCCAAGGCTGAGATGAAGTCCCTACATGTATTGATCTATGTAACATCTTTCACTGTAGTGTTGTGCATTGCCAATGGCACCGTTCTTCTGTTTCTGTCATCGATCAAACTATTATCTGTCATCGATCAAACTATTATAGATTATTGACAGCTAATTTCAATTTTGATTAATTTGTAAAGAGCAACTACCATCCGCCAACTTTACTTATCCCACTCTGTGAAGTATAAAGTCAATTGGTTTGGTTATAACTCCTGAGCAGTGCGTTTCAAAGAGCTACATATTCATTGAGATCACTTCTTGTTAATATTTATCTTACCGTTCTAGGGAAAACATTAAACAACTATACTTTCAGCTAAGCCATTGTGAAGTTTTCTAATGGATTGTTTTGTATCAAGTAAAAAGCATACCATGAGCTACATAACATCACTTGTGAAGAGTCTGGACTTTCGATCTCGACCATTTTTGTTATATACAGTACAAGTATCATGTATACTAAAAATGAGCATTCATTTCAATCTTTCGAATGGAATGACTTTCACTAGATAAAATTCAAAGTTCTACAATTTTTCATGTAGCACTTTTGTTCTAGGAGCCATAAAAGCATTCATAACACTATCACTGGAAATATTATAAATGCTTGTACTTTTAAGGGTACTCTACGGGTGTGGCATTTCGTAACTGATTGAAATAAAAGTCATTCACTGTGTAAACTCTCAAGAGGTAATTTTTCCCTCTGGTGTAGTTCATTTTCTTACAGTTGGGCGGGATCAATTCCATAATATTTGCATTTTATGAACATTTTATTCACAGTTTCCATAATTCATTAGAATATTGTATCTATTAAAAATGTTTTGTTATCAGTGTATTTGGAATAATCAATAATTACGACTGGTACTCGGCAAAAAATGTTGTACCAGTAGAAAATAGAGTTATAAAGTGTTATCTTAATTCTACAATATTTTTGCTTACTTTTAATGACACACAAGTAAGAAATATATTTTCAGTTTCTACACAGTAGATATGAAAATCAGTGTAACAGAAGGGTGAAGCATGATCTAATGGATAGCATACTAAACTGTGGATTAAATGGTATAAGGCACATGCAACCAATAAACATGCTCATCACTTTCAGGTTTGGGTGAGTTATAAAAGTAACAGCTAATGGCATTGCTCAGTTCAAAGCCAGAAAAAGCTCTTGTGGCGAATGTTGCGACTGGCTAACTAACTGCGCTATAACTAATCAATTGTTCAAATTAAGTCTACGAGCATATAAGGTGTCATTCAGTTAGGCGGGTCAGGTTGGTACACAAAAGTCTGTCTGACATACTACTTGTTATGAACTTAAAATATTTGATGTTATGGTTAAGCATGCTAAAAGTTTGTGAGTCAATGAAACCAATAGACCAAATAATAGTGATATAAACTCTGGTGAGCAGTTTTTTTTACATTCCTCTTAATGAAACCATTACATATTTCAAATTATAGGCATGTAAAAATAGCATGATTTTTTGTTTGTTGAGCAAAAAGCTACACAATGGTTATCTGTGTTGTGCCCACACTAGTATCGGAATCCGGATTTTAGCAGTGTGAGCTCTCAGACTTACCGTTGAGCCACTATGGGGCAATACCATGACTAATATTCATATGCTTCTATTACATGTCAGTGACCAGGAATTTCTTTATTCAAAACCAGAATTTGCCAGTTGGGATGAACATGTTGGCAGATAAAAGTAGTTTTGTGTTTTAAATATGTTACTTCATTGCAGCCAATCTGTCTTTGGCCAAGTTATGTAAGAAGATGGAAGTTATGGCTGGTTATAATGGATGTTTAGGAGATAAAACTCAATATTCCATAAGGGTGGACAATGTAGATTTTTTATTTTATTATATACTTATTATTATTTTAACTGAGGAGAACGAAGGTTGTTTAATCAAAAGTAGAAATATAGAAAAAATAGTAAGTCCTCAGGATAGATATGGTTCTGCATGGGAGTATCATTACAAGCAGCAGCATCTAGCAGCAAAGACAGGATATAAATATTTGCCAATTGTTTTACAGATACGATTTTCCTTCAATGGCAAATATGAAGAGGGAGAGAAAGTCCCCAAAGATGCCATTACAGATCTAGAAACAGTAATTAATATACCTACTTCGAAGATCTCTGAGATGTACTGGAATCTGTGGAAGATAGATGTAGTTCCAGAGTTGTTTTAGGTAGTCGTATCCTGAAAGCTATTTGATTGGCATGATTCTAAATGACCCGTATTCCGTATGTAGTAGATGTCCAGAGAGTGTGGCCAATAAGTCAATCAAAGTCGAATGAAAGCAGTACACCAATGCAAAAGAAGTAGTTAATTCAAGCTCCAATAAGTAGGGGCAGTATTTTTCTGTTGTTGAGAGGCATTTCAATATCATGAACAGTAAAAGCCAAAGTAAAGTCCTCCAGTTAATGAGTATTAAAAGATATAAGCTCGTGAATAGAAAGGTCATATTGACAAAGGATCTTAACATCTTCATGGTCCAGAAAAGGTTGATCGGAAACATCAGAATGCAATTCCTGAAAGGAGGTAAGGTAATCTGCTTGTTAACCATCTACAAGAATAGAATAGGACTGTGAGCTTTATTCATCTGTCAATAAATTAAACTGTTTCCAATACTAGGAATAATCCACAGAGCTACGGAGTGTATTGCAGAGGTGATATCATATACATTCAAAATGTCTGTTGGAGACCACGGTGTCTGGATAGAAGAATAGGTTCCCTAAAATACTATAAATACTATAAAAGATAGGCACAATAAATTTAATACATGACGAAATAATGTCAGTCTATGAGGTCTGTAATATGAAGTTGTGATAGCAAATTTGTGGGCATGATTAAGTGTAGGGAGATCATAAAGCTGACCCATTATTATTGAAAAAAGGGTTTAAAGGTATCTGCTTGTACCAAGTTAGTTATAAATATGACGACTCTTGAGTTTATCCTTGATGGAAAGGTGATAATTTCCTACCAAATGAGAAGCAGGAATTGCTGAAGCTAATAATAATACAACATATGGAGTAGAATTGGACTCATAACAGCTATGAGAATGGAGTAGTAAGAAGGAACCACAGATATGACAGAAGGTGTCCTAAAATTGAACCCATTCTGAGTGAGACTGGCTTTGATAACTGATATCTTCCAGAGTGATGTAACTGTAAACATACAATCCTGGGAATAGAACGGGCATATAACTTAAAGAAGTGATAATTCTAGATGGAAAGTAAATCATAACTAAAATATGTTTTGAGAATGAGAATGATTCATGTATGGAAGATCCACACGACTACATATAGTTACTTAATCCTGGTCAATGCCCAGTGGATTAACACAGGGACGAAAATGGTACGTGAGGCGTTGAGAAAAGTCTTGTTCAGCAAGATGCAATCAAATGTGACCCCATCAAGCAGTGCGATTCAAGAAATCGCATATTAGTGAAAAATGAATGTATGTTGATGAACATGAAAGGTAGCCTGCCACTAGATTTTAATTTTGCCTTAGCAGTATAATTAGTAATATTCAGGACAAAGGCTCTCTGGTATGGATATATATTTTAAAGGCAAGGAAATGTAGTAGATTTTCATTTGTGTAAAGTAGAAATATGGATGTATATGCAGGTATAATCAAGTCAGAGTTACCAATTGGAGCTAACATAGTCGGGCCATCAGGTATAGGAGTAGGTTTGTTTGTTTGTTTTGAATTTCGCGCAAAGCTACACGAGGGCTAACTGTGCTAGCCGTCCCTAATTTAGCAGTGTAAGACTAGAGGGAAGGCAGCTAGTCATCACCACCCACATTGACCGTCACATTATAACGCCCCCACGGCTGAAAGGGTGAGCATGTTTAGTGAGACGGGGATTCGAACCCGCGACCCTGAGATTGCGAGTCGAGCGCCCTAACCACCTGGCCATTCCAGGCCTATAGGAGTAGGTGTACTGTGAAACTTATGAGAATACGTTAGGTGGTCAAGTTGACAAGTGTTACAGATTGGAAGTGAGTCCAGATGAGTGGACTGAAATACTAGATATGTGCGTCAACAATTTAATGGACTAGCTTGTTGGAACACCGAGCAGTAGAGTGTGGATTGTATAAAAAGTATCTCTCACATCATAGGGGCGAAGGTGGAGGAGTTCTAGAAGCTCCATGCAAAGTCATTGTCTGAAGATATACGTATCAAGGTGCAGAAGATGATAACTAACGTCACTGTTGTGCGCCAATAAGCTGATAATGTATGTCCAATGGCATGAATGTAAATTCGATATTCTAAACTTAGATACGACTTAATTTTCAGTAACACTTGAGAGACTCCTTCCATAAGACACACAAAGTAAAGGAAACTTTTAAGGTGGCAGTTATTGCTTCAGAATTGGGTAACTAGGCTGCTGGATAGTAGTGGTAAGTCCCACATTGGTAATACAAAACATGTCACAGAGCTGAGAATTATAAATTTTGACAATTATGCCATTGTGGGTTGGTATGAGCTGTTGAATGTCAGTGCAAAATCAATATTTTGTGATCTACAAATAAAGGTGACGAATTGAGTGGAATTTAAGGTTAATTTTAACAAGAAGGAAAGGACTGGGAATGTATCATAAAGGGGATGTATGGGCGTGAAATGGTCCAACCATTGCTCAAGGTAGACTGACTGTAGCTTGAGCGAAATAACAGAAGATGGTGCATCAACAGAGGCCAAGGAGGTAATATCAGCATATGTATGGGTAGATATAGTAGAAGAGGGGACTGAAATAGCTATCGAATGGTATTCAAAATCCGAAACATCAGTTCCTGAAGTAGTAGAAGAACTAGTTAGCAGAGATGTTTTGGTGTCAGAGCGAGGATGCAAGTAGGGTTTAGTATGGTGATGACTTGGAGAGCGCTCTTTCGTCTTGGTGCTCCCCTGGCACTCAACAATGGAGGGGTGTCCAGAATGCAACCAAACATACAAGTTAAACGCACAAAGTACAAAAGTACAAATAAATCATATTAAATTATCTGAGGAAAACAATTAAGAAAAAAGGAAAACATTAAAGAGCAATCCACCAAGAACGATATGACTTCACACACTCTAACAATAATCTATAGGGCTCAATAACACATGGTCCTGAAGAATGATCCCACAAATGTCTTCAAATTGCTACTTTGTATGCAATACAAAACATTTAATGTTATGGTCTGAAGTGGCAAAATACAGCATAGAATCAAACCAAATTGTTTAATCATATGGCTAGACACCACATTAGGCTGCTGATATTTTTTGTTTCTAGATGTCTCTAAAATAGTCTATCATGGATTTCAAATTAGAGGCATTTGAAAGTAGCAATTTAAATCTATTTTTGTTTGTTTGTTTGTCACTCTAAGAACCCTCAATAGTATAACTCATTAGCTAGGCTGGACTTGTTGGCAGACAAAAGTCTGTTCAACTTATATTTTGCGTAAAGTGAAAAACATTCAAAGGAGTGACATGAAATAACAAAATCTGGTAAAACAATGAAACCAATAATAGGGAAAAATCGCACTGAACTTCATATGTTTTTCTACATTCCTCCAGATTAATCCATTATGAATTTCACTTCAGAGACATGTAAACTTTTTATTTTAATATATTTATTATTTAGCACACATCACTGCCCACGAGTCATTTAGTTCAATAAGGTAGTTCATCAGCTAGGTAGACATGTTGGCAAAAAGAGTCTGTTCAGTTACGTTTTGAAACAGAAAAGCTAGTGAAGGAATGAAACAAGTGAACCTAAAAATAATGATAAAAATACTAGTCGTTAGACTTTTGTCCTACATTCTTCTTAATTATTCCGTTATGGATTTTAGATTACAGGCATGTAAAAATATTATTTTAACCGTTTTTTGATTGTCAGTTTTGAGAAGAACTCTCATTCAAGAGAATCACTCTAATTTTTGTGGCGTTAAAGAATCTGTGTTCAAAATGTTATCTCAGTACTCCGAAAGGCTATTTGTAGATTTTTCTAGTTAGCAGATCATGAATTTAAAATTAACGACATTTAAAACCAGTATTTTAAATCTTTCTTTTTACCTCTCACATGTCAGTGCCTAAAAGCCTTCTTATCAATACCAGATTTTGTTAATTGGATTAGAAATGTTGTTAGACAAAAGTCTGTACAAAATGCTATTTAAAACAATTAATCTCAGAGCTAAAATTGTCCAAAGTCCATAAAGTAATGGGAGCAATAAACATACTCATACTGATACAGTGACTGCAAATTTTCATTTCTACATTGCCTTAATTATTCTATTAATGGTATGTGAAAAAGCATTCTAAATCTATTTTTTTCTGTCACATGTTAGTGTCCTGAAGGTTTTTCCTTCAAAACCAGAACTCATAAGTAAGTATGAAAATGCAGGTATCAACAAGATTTTAATTATCATTTCACTTCAACCCAAAGGCCATCAGAGAGTTATATCCTCTCTTCAGCAATGAGAGTAGCTTATTGATGAACAGCAACATATAGAATAGCTGGATAGGAGCTACGAATGATGAATAAAACGTTTCTCATAATGTAAGGAAAGGAGTTGAATGTACGGGGAATACTGAATACAGTCAATAGCATCTAGAGGGAGAGGGAAGTAACCAATTTTAGGAAAAATATATGTAAAGTGATAAATCTGCCATGAAGCCTAATTTTAATCAACATTCCCCTCTGAAGGAGGTATGAAGTATAAATGAAAAAGGTGTTCAGCATGATGCATGGCCTTTGTTACGGGATACACTTTATGATGTGCTTAGTTGAAAAAGATGTTGTAGCGGTGATACTTACAGGTAGCGAGGAATTTAGTGTATAGAATACATAAGCATAGGAGAATATTTGGGAAATGAATGCACACATAAAGACTTTGGTGAGACTAGGTCATTTAATAAGTAAGGATATCCAACGCGTATGGTGCTCCAAAATCTGTAGATGATAGAATCAGGGAGCAAAAATCCAAACGTTATGTCCATACATTAGGGTCTAACGAAGACTTGTAAGAGGTGAGAAGCAATAGAGTATTCAGAGTTCAGGAGGACCGTGTTAAACACTGGAGTAACTTTCTGATGTAGAGAGTTGACATTTGGGCCTTTCACGTGAGATGCTTGTCAAAAATGACACCAGAATATTTGACCGTATCACATAGTTGTATGAAAGCTAAATAAATGGTGACAATAAACTAGAATGATTTGTAACAAGGGTGATATGTATAATGTTTGGGATTAATGAGAATGGCATGTGTTTGACAGCATTAAGAGCAAAATACTAATGATGGCATCAAGCCCAAACTGTGTTGACAGCAATCTTGTGTACAACCAACCATCAAAAGCAGTATAATCAGACTATTGGTAAAAGCAAACAAGGAAATGAGATAGACAGATCCATTATATAGTAAATATATAGAATAGTAGATAGTACCAAACCTTGATGGATTCTAGTGTATATAATCACAAAAGAGTCTCATTGATGGAAATAGCTGCACAACGACCATAAAGAAATGAGTGAATCCCTCAGATCTATGACAACGGTAAAAACTTATTTCATAGTTTATAGATCAAACTGTGTTAAAAGCTCTTTCAATATCAAATCATATCAAACAGGATGATCTGTTAAGAATAAAAAATAAAAATGCTTAGTCTGTGATGTTCGACTATCCATAGTCCTTGAGTGAAAGTGTGTGTGTTGCTCCCTGAATAAGTGACCTGCATATGTAGTTGAAAATGTGCCCTTGCTCTACAATTAATGATTTTCAAAATGAATAAGCAGTGAAAATGCAGTTACAATGATCACAAATTAGTTTCTTTAGGAACTCAATGTGTACTTGGTTTATAAAGCCTTACAAAATAATGATTATTGAGGAGCTGTAATAAATTTGCACATTAATATATAGAATGTAATTTTTTTAAGTATCCAGGTTGTATAATTGGCTGTTGGTTCTTGAAGTTATGCTATACGAGGCTATTTATAACGATCACGACTGTGAAAGAGCCAGATAATAATGAAATGTGTATAATAAGATAAACAGTAACTTTGATATTCGCTACAGAATACAATTAAACCTATTGTCAATAGTACATGTTCCTGCATAAGATATGAACTAATAAAAGGCAATGTATCAACTTATTTTGTTAAACATAAAGGGGCAACTACAGAAGTGAATTCTCCAAAGAAAAACATAAAGTTGACGAAGTGTAAAGTTTTCTTTCAATTTCAGCTCAGAAAAAATAACAGGAACTGAATAAAGGACTTTTCCAAAAGCTCGTGCCGCAGGAGACTATATACACATACATGTGCATATACATACAGACGCTTACAGTTCCTGAAATATACTTTAAAGAAAGGCTACAAAGAGGATAGAACCACTATAGAACGGTATATATACTTTTAAACCTAGTTTTTGCTTCCAGTTATATGAATAAAAACGAGGATTGGAGATCTATTTAGGCTTTTCATTTTTTCAACAACACATGGAAAAGAGATAATTTTGGATGATGACTTCGCAAATTTTTGTGTCAAAAAAAAAATCAAAGAAACTATGCATAATTTTATAGCAATTGTTACAATTTATTTAGTTATTACGTTATTGTTAAAAGGTATAGTTCTACATCCTTTCAAGCATCAACAGTTGAAAAAATTAGAGAATTTTTAATGATTTGATGTTGCGCAACAAAGTAAATAAAATCAAAAATATAATTTTTTGTCTAATTCGAATCTTACTTGTCATGCTCAATAAAGTCTACTTTGTGACATTCAGAATAGTGAAAACATTGACTTGCTCATTAAGAACATTTGTTTTCTGTAATGAGAACAGCGCTAACAATTTCAGGCTGACGTTCAGAGACAGATCAAGTATACATCATCTTTTTTATATCTCTTATATTTTAACTTACGTGTGAGAAAAATTATTATTGCTTTCAATAAAATATTTCACAAGTCTTATATAGGAACCTAAACTTGTTTGGTTGACATACACAATGGTATAGATCAATTCATACTGTATATTTTACTTATTAAGTTGTAAAATTTATCATAAAATGACAAAGTTAATGAAGCTGATACAAATCTTGTTAGTTACCACAAAAATGTAATAATATACATAACGCCCTAAAAATTATTTTGCTTTTCTTTGAACATTTAGCTTCTCTGTAAATTCAAATGAATTTATCATTTTTAGTTTCATCCTGTCTTGTTTGTTTTAGAATTTTTGAGCAAAGTTATAAAAGGCTATCTGCGCATATACGTTTGAGCTGATAGACTAAAGGGAAGGCATCTAGTCGACAGCACCCATCGCCAAGTCTTGGGCTACTCTGATGTGACTGACTGTAACTCTTTTAAAACACTAGCAGCCCAAAATTTGGATCCTCTAATTCTTAATTTGAGCGCATTATTCAGTAGGCCAGGTTCTACCATTTTTAATGCTGATATGTTGTGTGTATTAAAAGTAATATGTTGATAGGTTAATTTATTCTAAAATATATCTGCTTTAACAGAGTAACTGCTTTGTATTCTTATTTTGTTTCTGATCAGAAATTTTGATAACTTGCCTTTTTTTATAATTGTTTTCACTTGTATTTTCGGTTAATGTCATTATATTCGGTTCGAAAATGTCTAGACAATGTCATGAATATATGAGCGTTGTAACTTATTCCAGCCTTCAACATGCAAGATGGTTAGGATTTTCCAAGAAATATGATACACAAAAAACAAAACAAAACAAACTACAAGGTTGTTGAAAGTAATATAACAGTTAAAAGTATCGAAGAGATTAGTTTGTAACCGATTTGTTAATGTGAAGTTTGGATATGCTTTCAGACAATACATGGGTACAGGAATAGATCCAGGACTTTGGAAGACAACTGAAGCTCAAAAGACTTTTCCATACTATTACATGAAGCATTTTACCGTTGATTTTCTGGATTTGAGCTGTGTTTTCTGAAAACACCAAGTTACTTTGGGTTGATTGTAATTGACAAAAAGAGATTTTGAGCTTTGCTGGTTATTGATCCAAAATTCTCTGTCTTTCTTGTAAGTTCATTTAGTGTTATTTTCTATTAATAGTATTATTCTATTGATTTGTCTTGTGTTTAGTTAATTAATGTAATATGTTCTTTTCTTTGTCTAACTACTTGTTAGGTTAGTAAGAAAGGAAACTTTCAGTTGTGTTTGTTAAACAAACATTTATTTATCTTTGTGATGGCAATAAAAAATTTTAATTTAGAGCAAAAACAGAAGCATCGTCCTTTATCATAAATCAATTAAAACATGCAACTGTTTAAGTCGCTTAGATAAGAAATACTTATAAGTTGAATACACCTATTCGTATCTCCGTATTTTCTAGTCTTAACACGTACCATAATATCGTGTATGCTCAGTTTTGTTTACCTTTCTGTTTGAAAATGAGACTGATAAATTTACTTGTAGTTCTAATAATTAAGAATCTATGGTTACTTAGATTTGGAGAAATATGGGTATGTGTTAGTGGTGTATATATATATATATATATATATGATAACTTACAAGTGAAAGATACAGGAAATAGCGTGTTACCGTAGAACAAGGACTGCCTATAGGATATTTA
>NW_013665616.1:583598-585885 GCF_000517525.1 Limulus polyphemus
TAAAGGCATGAAGTCTTTCATGGGGAGGTCTGGGGGAATGTCCCCTGGAAACTTTTTAATAAAGAAATCATAAATGGTGCATTCGCAAAGCTCAAATGACTATGCAGGAATTTGTAGTATCAGTGACACTGCAGCATAAAATGTTACTTCTTTGGAATGACGGCGACACCATTACTCTGCGTGCCAGGAAACGGCTCACATGGTTACGTTCAGTGCGCATATCCTTTTGCCCATTTACCGGAAGGGTATTGTCAATACACGTAAACAATTGCATAAGCAGCCGATATGTTTTGCCTAAAATGTTTTTCGCTTTGTAAATACTTTAAAGACGATCCTAAGATGATAAGTTACGTTCGGAAAACTAAATATTTTGCAGAACGAAAAAAGCTACATGGCGAAATGACCAGGCAGGTAAAAAGAAAAAAAGGGAGAGGGTCAAATTGCTAAAAAATAATTTTGAGCTGGGCATTTTTTGTGGGTCGCCCGCCAACATCAAACAAACAAAATTTTATTTTTGCCCTAAGTCAACAGGAATATATATATTGTCTTTATTAGGAAGCTGGTACTTTTCAAATGACCAACCAGAAAATTTAAAACAAACACATATCATTCTTTAAAATCTTTCAATTTTATTCAATGTTTGTATTTAGTCTTAACTACTCTGGACTGTATATTGTTTGTTTTGAATTTCGCGCAAAGCTACACGAGGGCTATCTGCGCTAGCCGTCCCTAATTTAGCAGTGTAAGACTAGAGGGAAGGCAGCTAGTCATCACCACCCACCGCCAACTCTTGGGCTACTCTTTTACCAACGAATAGTGGTATTGACCGTCACATTATAACGACCCCACTGCTGAAAGGTCGAGCATGCTTGTTGTGACGGGGATTCGAACCCGCGACCCGCATATTGCGAGTCGAATGTCCTAAGCACCTGGCCATGCCGGGCTGGACTGTATATAACTATAACTTTAGCTCGATACTAAACTTATGGCTAGAGAAATAAAAATCTAGCCTTACTGCAAAAATAAATGATTTTTATTTTGTATAAGCTAATTAATATCAAATTTCCATGTATAAGTTTGATAAGATAATAACGAAAATTCAAAACTAAACTTAAAGCAAGATAAAAAAAAATATCAACGGGTTTTTAGGTCCTTTGGGCCAACCATATCATACTGACACCAACAAAACTACACTAGAATAAGACGTTATGAAGCATTTATATATTTTCTTATGCATAAAAGGTCATTTATAAATATTAAAAAGGCATATAAATTATATGTAGTTTCCTTGAAAGACAGGTATTTGTTCTGCATATTAAAGCAAACTGCGCTGACTGAATTAATTAAATGTTCTTCCTTTTGCTTTTTATTTCTTTCTTACAGAACTGAATGTTATGTGACGATCCATTTTAAGATAAATACTCATTCAGAAATATTGTTAAACGACATAGAGTTGAATGACACGATAATTTGAAAATGAGAGAATTTAACGTTTTTCATGGAAGCAGTAAAACTCACAGAGCAGAACGTTTACAACAGCAAAAGGCGTCAAAATTACACTCAGTGCAAATCAGGACTGACACTCTAACCTGCAAAGAGAAGACTATGGTACGAAAGAAAACCTTTCGACCCCTAAAGTCTCTGCGATTAACCTAGGCACACATCTGGGTACAACTAACAAGACTATAAGCAAGAATGTGAAGTTAACAAAGATTCACAAGCCAAAAGTTCACAAACATCCAGCCATGTTTGGAAATTAACGACTGTTTCCAAGAGACAGGAATCACACCACTCCTGTTCGACCACATGTCTATCAAGTCCCCTAATTTAGCTTAAACCAACTTTTATACCGTGGGTTTTGACATTAGCCAGTTTATAGAAAGCTGCTTAAAACGAGGAGGGAGGGCATTGAAAGTATTTTATTTTCACTTTATTTAACTTTTAAAAGAAACTCAGCTAGAATGAAATATTAGCTTCTACTTCGGAATAACAAAGTAAAATTAATCGCGAGCTATAACATCACCATTGGAATTTATGCCATAGGTATGCTAGGCAAACCTGCGTAAAACAACATAGTTGGTATGAAACTTCACAAATATGAACTGAGTGCTACATTTTTTTTTATTCCTGTAAACTCCTAATGGAGCATAGGGCCGTAACAACACCTCACCAACGGAAAGTTGTTGTTGCAGTTACTTGTAGCACGTTGGTTTTTACTGGGTGGAGTTGCTAGCCCCGCGCCCAACCCTCCTCCTTTCTCATCCTGGACTTGGGGCCAGGCAAAGGC
>NW_013665616.1:586885-598866 GCF_000517525.1 Limulus polyphemus
GAGTGCTACATTAGTTGGTACGAAACTTCACAGGTATGAACTGAGTGCTACATTAGTTGGTACGAAACTTCACATGTATGAACTGAGTGCTACATTAGTTGGTACGAAACTTCACAGGTATGAACTGAGTGTTACATTAGTTGGTACGAAACTTCACATGTATGAACTGAGTGCTACATTAGTTGGTACAAAACTTCACAGGTATGAAGTGAGTGCTACATTAGTTACTACGAAACTTCACATGTATGAAGTAAGTGCTATATTTTAAAACAGTACTTTATATGTTACGTGAAGCTCCACTCTAGTCGTCCTCTTCACATTTTAACGAAATTATTAAAAAAAGAGTGGTATTTCAGAGTACAGAAAAGTTACATCTCAAGGCATTTCGCATGAACAACGAGACAGGATTGGTATATCTTTATTTTCACTGAGCATTTAATACTTTAGTTACAACAAACACTGATATGGTGTTGCATCTTTTTGTTCCTCGGTAGGACAGCGGTAATATTGTGGCCTTACAACGATTATAAGGCTGCAAAATTATCGCTGTTCCACCGAGCTCATATAGCCCATTGTGTAGCTTTGGGCTAACAACAAACAAACTGGATCTGCTCAGGCTCCAAGGTTAGCAGCATCAGGTTAGTCCATTATAAATATAAATGTTGGAGGTACCCCACACTTTACAAAATTTGATTATACCCAAGGTATGATCATACTAATGATGCCACATTAACAGTGGTGAAACGTTGAATTTATATGATATATCTTTTCTGTCCCATTTTAGCTGTTTTTGAATTTTAAAAATGTTAGTCCATTGTGTAGCTTTGCGCTAACAACAAACAAACTGAATCTGCTCAGGCTCCAAGGTTAGCAACATCAGGTAATGCACGTGACCGGTATTTGTTTACATTATCATGCATCATTGGAAGTGTTACAACAGTAAGTTATATAATTTGTCGAAAGTTGGTCATTATATTTTTATTAGTATTAATTTCATATCCCAATTTATTTGTTTCTAGTTAACGTATAATCTTGTTTTCCATCTGAATGCCTGAAACAGGTGCAAATTTTCTCAGTTTCCGAGTTTCAACTGCCCTTTTGAATTTGTAAAATTTTCATTCGATTGATACTTCTATTGTTTTTATGATCAAAAGTGGCATAAGAGTATTGTTTTTATTACTGAAATTTACATTCTTGTTACTTCAGTTACAAAGCTCTTCTGATATCATGTGCCCGGTGGCTCAACGGT
Organism: Limulus polyphemus; assembly: GCF_000517525.1. NCBI lineage: Eukaryota > Metazoa > Arthropoda > Merostomata > Xiphosura > Limulidae > Limulus > Limulus polyphemus. The sequence goes on from NW_013665616.1 coordinate 588,135, forward strand.
ACCTATGAGGACTTATAATTCTAAAAAATCTGGTTTCGATATACGCGGTGAGAAGAGTATATATGGTATTTATACGCATAAGGAAATAAATGTGTGTAATTGGTAGTATTTCGTGTACCATTATACATGTGTATAATCTGGTATCATTACACATGATTCAAGTCTTATAATGTATTGCAAATACCTCATACTAGTCGCTAGTGTGCCAGATTGTGGATTCAAGGGTCCATTGCTCGCATTTCATTACTGAAAAAAAAAAATTGTGTTCCTCACTTTGGGGCACTGGATGCATTATAAGAGTGACAGTCAAACCCCATTATTCGATTCAATTAGCCTCATAGTTGGCGATGGGTGCTGTAGATATACTGGCTTCCTTCTAATCTACCAGAATAAAATTAAGGACAGTTAAAGCGGATAATCTTTATTTTGGTTTATACGTTTATCCGATATCAAACGAAACCGTGTTCATCATATATATTTCGAGACTGACACAAGTCTGTTTAAAAGTGAACTTTAACGTGACGGAGAAAAAAATAATAATATAAATATAATATTAATCTATTGTTACTAGATTTTCTAGTTCGATGCTTTTCTAGTAAATCCTATTTTGCAATATCATGATCTTTTTACGATCCCTTCTGAAACTATTTCTACAAGTTATTTAAACACGATTAGTTTTTCTCCATATTTTCCAGGGATTAAGGAAGCCTGTTTTTGACAACTGTGGATGACGTTGTGAGGCTTTCTTATTCTCAGAGAAAATTATGTGTGAGAGTTATCGAACTTTCACTAATAGGACCTTCAGTAAATATTTCTTTTTGTAGTATCTTCATTTGCTTTTTTGATTTTATCTTTACAGAACTAAACGGCTCTCTTTCACCTATTGTTTCTCGTCTTGCGATCTTTCTACTTTTTCTGTGGTATTCCCATTTATCACTTGAGTTTATATGTGACAGTTTATTTCTCTGCATCATCGCATAACTAGCTTACTTGTATATCATTTGTCACGTGGAATTCAAATGATCAATAATCACGTCTTCAGTTCTTGTTCGATTTCACTAGATCTCATTGTTCAATGTCTCTAATAGTTATTGCACGAACAAGACAGGATTAGTTAAATAGTTGCCTTGGTATGCTTATTATAGTTGTATTATTAATCTACAGCGCCTTCTTCAAATGCTAAGGGTTGTATTTATTGGTGTCTTGGTGGTGGCCTTTCTCTGACCATCTTCATACATGTATAAGCCTACTACTGGTGTGGTGTTTTTAAGTAAATGGTCACATTTAAACATTGAATGAATGAGAGGCTACTTTCATTCTCCAATGTCAATATGTTAAGCGAACTACATATTGATTAAAACAAATCCAATAGAAAAAAGTTCTTAAAAATTTGGAATGTATTGCATTATCGTGACAGTTAGCTGTTAGAGTTTTAACTAGCCAGCATGATGATACAGGTTACATAGAGGAAAAATCGTCGACCATATACGCAGTAATGAAACAACAATATGAATATTCTGAATGCCAGCTGTTCAGACTTAACACCTATGTTAGTTTGGTTGACTGAACCTTATTTTTTACATATTGCATTTTTATTTATATGCAGCCCAAATCTCGCACCCAGTAATCTGTCCAAGTATTCTAAAACGTTGCCAAAAGTTTCCTGAGATGTTTAAGGAATTGTGTTGAAATATGACGCTTCTACTGAAACGCTTACAAAGGCTTTGGAAGGTTAAAGTCTCCTTTGAACCATTGTAACCACTGACGATAAATGGTTCTTCTACTTGGTTATGCAAAACCCAAAATGCATTATTGGAAATGTTGAAAGTCCACACCCATTAAAAAAACGGATTTTGTGTGTGTGTGTGTATGTGTGTGTTTAATGAAACTTAGCCACTTCACTTTACCTTTACCCTATTGCTATATCCAGAGAGTAAATAATCATTGCGCCAAGGCTGGGGCACTTAGGCAGATGTCCATTTTTAAGTAAGGAAATAAATAAATATTATCGTGTTCATTTTCCAAAAGGAAAATCATTGTGTAGTAGGTATTTCCAACTTCTTTGCTATCGGTTTGGGTGCATTTTTGATTGGCCCTCACCTTGTATTTTACCCTGACTCGTGTTCTCAGAATTTTCCTACATAATTGTTATAAGCCTTCTATGTGCTTAGCAGAGATAGAACTTGAAATATGCAACAAGGTATGTTTCAACCTAGTAAATCTCACACTCCTCTTACCCATACAAAACTGCTACCCACTATTGCAGATGAAGAAACTAGGTGGAGAATAAACGCGCCTCTGTCTCACGAATCACCAGAAATATATATACAAACCCATCATCACTCCCCTTGTAAGGTTAGAGGTCAATCGCAATTGAGCCCATTACCACAGTTTCCGAACTGATGGTTTTAAATTAATAAACTACTAACATATCTCTACAGACTACAATGATATTAGTTGCTTTAAAGTGAATTTTATGTAATTTGAGCTATTAGCCAACCCAACTTCTCTTCCAGACCTGACACCCCTTCTTTAAGGGATTGTATGCTGTGATGTACGTAACTGTTTGACCAAGCCTAGTCATGTGAGTTACCTCTCTAATCAGTTTTCAACTATAACCTCTTACGTGTCTTGAAAGGCCACAGTGAGGAACAGCTACCGAAGAATATTGACAATTCTCGACAAGTTCTAGCCCATTATAAGCAACACAAGCTTCTTATGTCCCAAAGTAAATCAACTGGTTCTACTCGCCATCCTCATCTGCAACAGCCAGTAGTAGCTCCCACGCGCCAATTGTATAGGTGACTGCCTACAAGTGCACGGGGTTACGCGGGGCGGCAACGCGTGTCTTCTATTGACACGACAAGCCATTTCTCTTCAATAACTGTTGTAGGGTGGGTGGCTGTTACACATGCTTTATCAACTTTCTTGACTACCGGATAGCAGCTACCACTTAACTTGTCACCTTTTCCTGTATTGAAGTAAGGTAATCACTCTGAAGCCAGACAGCGTTATTATTAATAATGGAAATCGTCTGTTGTATCTGTAGTGTAAGAGAAGGGATAGGAAAGTCCACTTGATATATATTTACTACAATAACAGAAAGTCCAATCTTCTATTGATTCCAGAAAAGTTTACTTCTAGCTTTCTGGTTCGCTAGTTCTTATGAATGAGAGTAAATTTAATTAAGATAATAATAATAATAATAATGAATATAAAATAAATAAATAAGTAATGGTTGTTAAACTTAATAAACTTAATGTAGTGTTATTAATTCCCAGATTAGTAAATGACTTATGTAAAACTGATAATAAGTACAATTTACTGGCTTTATCTAGTTCATGTTGTTCATGAAAATTAATGATATATACAGCGCTTAGACCGCTACTATATCTCGTCTTATCCCAGCCGGCTTGACGAGCCCTGGTATTGCACGAAAGGTCTCGTCGGCACTGGATATGGCAGATGTAGTGTGGTTGATATGTTATAACATATTATCCTTTGTTTTCACTCATGGTTTCCCAGAATTCCAAAAGAGCAGCATATTCCATGATGCGTGACTTATTACCTTAAGTGGTCTGTGTAGTGTTTGGATGTTGATATGCAAAATTGGAAAGATTTGGGCTTTATATTTGAATCTATAATTTTAATGACTTCTTTTTATTATCATGTGAGTAGGCGGTATTTTCAAATAAATTAAAATTTACCATAAAATAGTTGAATAACGAACTGCAAAGACTAAGAAGGAGACTAAACAAGGACATTTTGCTTCCACAGTTCTGAACTAAAACTCATTTTTCACCCTCGACTTCCATTTTTCTATTGTCACTTAAGAGCTGTTTTGTTAATAAAGAGAACATCGTTGGTCTATTCCAGTAAATAGAGTTTTAGCATTGTGTTTCATAACAAAAATAAAAATGCGACCTAACTGTTCCAATAATCCAATAAACATAAACAATGAATATATGTATATTATTATTTCTTTTTCTGATAACGTTACGTTGAGAACATATATGCAAACAGGAACATCAAAGTAAAACCAATTTTACATACGATATTTGAAATATCATAAAAAATCCTTTCGAAAGTTATTTATTTAACTAAAGAATCTGTTAGGCCTAGATCAAAATCAATGGGAAACCTTGTTTCTTCTGATTATTTACCGTACAATAATTGAATATAAAAAAAACGTACACTAACACAGTCGAGAACAACAGTTATCCAACTTCTGTGAGGTAAAGAATTTCAATGAAGTGAACAACCAATATACCTTCTTCCATACTATTAGTTTAGTAAAATCAGTACAGCTACAACAATTATCCTTTCTTTCTTTTTTTGTCAAAGGTACAGACTATCATTTTGGAGAAAATAAAAGAACTTGCCATTTTCATCACGTTACAGGTATAGTAAATTTCCCTAAGTTGATCTAGAACATTACGTTATTTTAATATAATACAGCGACGTTGGAAATTTCCTCTAAATATCTGAAAATAAGTAACTTAATTATTACATCACTATTACCCTTTCACACAGTCACGCTATAATCTGTATATATTTGTCCTAAGATTGGAAATGTGACCAAATTCAAAGTGCTTACGAATGAAAGTAAAGAAGAATGTGTTATAATATTTCAACCATATTACATCTGCCATATCCAGTGCCGACGAGGCCTTTCGCCCAATACCTGGACTCATCAGGCAGGCTGGGATAAGACAAACATGAGAGTGGTCTAGGCGTCATTTATATCATCAACTTTCACGAACAGTGGCTGTTATGTGGGAATTGTAATTATTATAAATTTTATTTACGTCATTTACAATTAAAATTTTTAGGATAATGATTAATACCACATTATTTATTTATTTCCTATTATTATTACATTATTTGAATTAACCTTACTACCATACAAAAAAAACCAAAAAAACTGGCGAACCTGCAAAAGCTATCTGGGCTGAAATTAGACAGATTTCATTACTGTCAGAAATCTATGTTGCTACATTATCCCTTTAATTACAGCTCTGCGAACAAAAATCTGAATTACTCATGAAATTATGAAATGCATTGCATAATTCTCTATACACTGCAGGCATTAAATTAGACACGAAAAACTGTTTTGATCACTTTAATCATCCACAAATATATAGCTGCTAAGTTAATTCAAATTTATTCAGCTTATATCAAACACAAAATAATTAAGTCAACTTGGGATTCAACCTGAGGAAAATTGCATTCTTGAAGTATGTGACATCATTTTCACTCCATTACAAAAGTCACAAAGTAATACTTTGGAGCATAGCGTGTATAAAAGAACATGTTGATTGATCAGAAACTTTAAATAAAAGTGCACATATTTATCATTATAAAACTTTATAACGGACGTTTAACCATTACAATAAATGATCTTGTAACACTACGAAAGTATCCATGTTTGCACATACTTAGCATTATGAAAACATAACACGGATGCTCAACCATTGCATTAAATATTCTTGTAAGCCAATGAAAGTATTTATGTTTGCACAAATTTAGCAGGCTTTCAATTTGAATTTTTAGAAATAATTGTGAAAAACGAGAAATGTCTATATTCAAACTATTTATTTTGAACATACATCATCGATTAGTTAACAAAATTTATTTATTTCAAAGAAAAAACTGAGGTTTGTGTGTGCTTCTTTTAATGCAAACGAAGTTACATAATGGGCTATCTGAGTTGTGTATTCGGGGATACGAATCCCGAATTTTAGTGTTATAGTCCAAGAAGTTTACCGTTGAACCAGCGATGGATTTGAAGTATATATGGTATTATAAAATAAGACAAGTATACGTATACTCATAATTTGGAAATAACTAGTTTGATTAATACCCCAGCCTCAAATAATTCTGTGCCAATTAGGAATGATAATTTCCTTACAATTAATGTAACATTATCTGCGAGATCGAAAATTAAATAGCTTGTTCGAATTGTGTATAGATGTATGAAAATAAGACGTATTAACACTATAATATAAGTGCTAAGTGACGCACACACACACACACACACAATTGTTATTGTTACTTCTTTTTTCTATTATTGTTTTGTTTGTTTGTTTGTGCATCGTGTGCAAAGCTACACCATGGACTATCTCTGCTGTGACCACAGCAGGTATTGAACCGCAGTTCTTAGCGTCATAATCCTACAAGCTTACCGCTGAATCACCGAGGGTCACTATTATTATTATCGTTTTCAGAAGAAAGCCTTATGCAGTTAGCTTGAGCAGATGCTAAATGTTTTGTAGTAGTCACTACTTAAAAAATAATACGAAGTAAAAAAGTGACATGTTTTAGTGATAAGTGTAGATAGTTTTAGCTATTTTAAGAAAGGTTTTCGTAGACTACAAATGAATTACAATTTAAAAAGATTCCATGTTAATTTAAAGTTACAAGGTTAGGACTTTCAACTGACTAAAATTCTTGTTCGATCCCAACTAGTGACAAGATTATATACTTTCCAAAGTATTTTTTACTTTTTCAAGTACAGTAAAAAATTTCCGTATTTTAGGAGTCAAGGTTGCCAGGCCCTATTTCTCTTTCTATAAACGAAATGTTAAAGTTCAGCTTTGTAATATGGAAAATAGAAAGGATATTTTTGGTCAAAACGTACCACTAAAGGAAGACTGTAAATAACACTTTGCAATGTAATAGTTAGGTCATTTCATGAAACCAACATCAAGAAAGCCTGTTTTCCTTACGTTATTTACCCGCTGCTCAAAACGAAAACCAGGTAAGTAGCTTCGTTCGACCGGAATATCTTGGTAATTTGTTTACGATATTAAATGTATTGAGTGCTTTTGTTTTTTGAACTTATGGAACAGATTAATGTAAGAAAAAATCACGAACAACATTGCTTTCTATATATGTAAGAAGGAACACTATTTACAATTTTTATATTATTTGTATTTTTTTTATATAAATGTTTTTGTTGTTCTTGTTTGAAATTAAGTACAAAGCTATACAATAGGCTGTCTGTGTTCTTCTCACCACGGGTATCGAAACCCCGTTTCCAGCGTTGTACTTATATGAAGGATGTATATAAATTGTTGAACACATTTTTTAAATGAATAGAATAGGAACCACACTAGCTAAACAATTGCAGTTTGAGGATGTGAGAAGCTGATGTCTGAAGTTTAGACCGTGGTATATGAATTACATTGCTAATACGACACTGTTATGACAGCAGACCAGATATGACAGCATTGCGTGCCCCAAAAACCAACGCAATTACGACGATTACTCCAGGGATGTTAGCACTTATGTGAGAAGAGATCGAATATCGCTTGGACATCCTTAGAACCACGAATAGTACCCCTGTCGAGGTGTACTAACGGCGTCACTGGCCATGGACAAACCTGAGGTGTTCCCCTCTGTCATACCACAATTGATTATTTATGACTTAAACGTATCTAATAAGGATTTCTGACTGTAGATGTCAGCAACACATCAATAGTGCATTAAAGAAACTCAATCATTTTAGTAAGTCACACCTCTAAGTCTAAGACTTTATAATTTACACTACTTACTCATCTGCTTATGGTCATTGAAATTTCTCCTTTGGGGTTAGCTGTTCTCTCAACAATCTGCTTCCAAAAATGATCATTGTGGATGACCTTTAGCTTCGACTACCTCTCCTCTGAATATCAGTTTGTCCTCTATTGCAACGAAAACTGTTCAGCTATACCATGCCACGTCGATGGAATCCAGTTTTATCACCAATTACAACATAACTAACCTTTACTTTTTCTCAAAACAATTTAAGTTTTTCTTGGGTAAAGACATGTACGACATCTTTATTCTTCATATCTACGGAAGCTATTCCAACTATCAATCTCTCATGACATACTGAAGTGTTTGGTTCCACTATGCCTCAGCCACTAGATGAAGAATTATTACTATTAACTCCTGATAGCTTACTTTTTGGTGATGCAATAACCACTGTCCCTGTTTTCATTAGGAGTTAAACATCTGGTATAGTTACTGGCATGTAGTAAATAGGGATTTCCTGGTCAGAAACTGTGAAGCTATTTGAAACTAGAACCTTGTATTCATGTCTTCGCATCAAGTCAGTTCTTGAAAAGCACTCCTCCTTGATATCAATTACACACACTTCATGAGGCACAGAGTAGCCTTCTATAGTAAGAGTAACTTTCCACTTCCCCTTTGTTGGAACGTTATTTCCGCCTGCTGTTCACATCAACCCCTCTTATTTCTTCATCTCTGGATGCAATTTTCCATCTTTCATTAACAAATGGGATGAGCATTTGTAGCTGTAAGGCCTGTGTGAATCAGCATACTGCAATGTTTTCCATCAATAAGCTCATGGACTCGTGGATGGTTTTCTTTAAGTAATTAACTTTTTTTCCGATTTCAGATAGATGGAGTATTGCCAGCTGAAATTCACCTCATAAATCTATCTAATCCCTGTTTTCTTGGTATCTCATTAGCTCCGTGTTGTTCTTTTAATGTGAACTTGCTTTGTGTCTTTGGCTTAATAATAGCTGTTGATTTCTTAAATGCTCGGCTATAATGGCTAGGTTCCTTATATCTATAACAGCTACTTATTTTTGGTATCCTTTGAGAGGAGCTTTTATTCCATACAGGCTTTTGCCTGCATTTCCCGCAATATGTCCCTTTAAGTTACAATTGAAACACCTATAATTTTGTGGCCCATTACCTCCATTCTGTGTAACTATCTAGCTACCTAATTAATAATTATTTCTATTCTTTTAGACTATCTTTTGGAAGAGTTGATGATTCAGTATGAAGGAGCGTAACTTCTAAATAACACTATTAGTAGTTTATCTATAACTTTGATGGATTAAAATTACATCATCAACTACAGAACTTCCTTCAAAGACATACACCTACTTTGCTTCAGCCTGGTCATCATATCCTGGTCGGTTGTGGCATCTATAAATTGGTCATTTCCAGGTAAGATAGCTGGGCAGGCCTTACCAAGTCTCCTGCAAGTTTGGCTGAGGTCTTTTGTTTTTCCACTGTACCATGTTCCAGAACTTTGTTCTGGATACTTCTTTTTGATGCAACACTCCAAACCTGTTACATAAGGTGGCTACCAATGCTTGATAGTTATTATAGCAGTCAACTGAAAGGTTACTTAATGTTCTAAAACATGGTGCTTTTAAATGGACAGCAGCAAGATGGATAGCGTGCCGTTCATTATTCCACTCATTCACCCTGGAAATGAGCTTGGTATTGCTCTCATGATACCTTCCCATAATACTCCATTGGTTTTTCAGTTGGTTAAAGTTCAAGTGACCAGCAAAATTATATAACTGGATTTGGTAGTTTTATGTCCGGAATAATCCAGGTAGGTCCTTGATTAACAAGTGACACAGCAGTAATGGTAATAGATGTACACCAACTATCTTGTAGAAGATGGTATTTTAGGTTGGAACTCCTGAGCTGATGCAAAATAAGGTAAGATAGATTTAATATTCGCATTTAATAATTCATTTTTCAGATGTATTATTCTATTACTGATGTTCTTTTTTACTTCGTGGATGTCTTTCTTTACTTCACTTTGAATTAGTTAATTCAGTCATTACAGCCTCTATGCACATGTACTTCTTTGATGTCCTTCTGCATTTCTCCAAGCACACATATTTTAGATTTTAATTCTTCTTCGTTAAATAGTAAGTCTCTATCTTTTAACTCTTCCCTTAAATTCTTGTCATGTTATTTAATTTTCTTTTCTAATTCTTTCTGTTCTTTGTTTTATATTATATCTCGTTCTTCTAATTTTCTGTCTCATTTCTGTTTATCTAGTTTTAATAATTTCATCATCTCAAGAAACGCTTGAATCTCACTGCTTGACCTCGTGGTCATCATTTTCAACAATTGAAGTTTTATCTCAAATATATATATATATATTCAAAGTTCTATTTTATTTTCTCCAAAATATCCCATCTTTGACACCACTTTTGTATCGTTGTTACTTCGTTGGTTGGTCCTTTTAAATTATCCAGTGAAAATAATTCAAAGCCGATTCCAAGTAAACTATTTCGAATTGGATTACGCTTGTACAATTTTGTATGCCCACGTTACAAATGACGTTAACCACTATAACACAAATAACTTCCTTGTAAAAGTAACTCAGTAAACACGATAGTAAACACATATCCAAATACTTCACGAAAACACATTGACTTGCACCACTTTCTATCTTTCATAAAACTCTATACACTTCACTGCTATCTTTTATTTATAATCTAGCTTCGAATGTGTGAGAAGAACTTTACATCAACGTAAAACTTACTAGGTGCTCTAGACCTAACTCAACATCATTCCCCTCCAGCTAACATAAAAAATATAACATTAAAAATAGAGCTTACAATAATAATACATTCTTTGTGCTTTTTCATATACCATGTTTTAGAAGTTAGACAACAGGCTTCTAAAAATGTGGCAGCCCAAGTATTACTCTTACTTTACCATGTCTCCTATATTTTGTAAATGAACAATTCAATGAAAGTATTTGATCGCTTTGTTGTCTTCCCGATATTTGATGTTTTTGAGAATATATATCATAAAAGTAATAAAGTAAACAACAGTATGTTATATGCTGATTCTGATTCCAAATATTTCAAATAGATTTTAAAGTTTTGTATATAGTTCATACAAGGTTAGTGCAACTGGTCAGTCTATAGTGGTTAGGGCACTCGACTCGCAATCTGCAGGT
>NW_013665616.1:599073-617454 GCF_000517525.1 Limulus polyphemus
ATGTGTTTTTCCATATATAGGAATAAGCAATGTAATATTCACATTCATTACACATGCTACTTGTTGTATTTTGGTAAAACAAAATCACAAAAACAGAAGAAAAGAAATTGGGGACTTGAAATGTAAAAAAGAAAAAGAACATTCTGTAAACATATGAACATTTATAAAGTGATTTGTTGCATAATATTAAAATGTTCATAAATGAAAGCAGCATACACTATAACAATATTGACTACACAGTTGCGTAAAATTTATATTAATAATACATTGAAAACAGCACCAAATCCTGTATGGTATTTACACGCATAACGAAAAAATATGTGGAATTGGTAACGTATTATAATATTTATCACCTTTTCTTTTGCGATCAATTCCACATGTATACTTGCTTATACCTTACGTGTATATGTTATACGGGTTAGTATTTGGTTCATTGCATTCAAATAACCCTCTTTATGCAACAGTATTGTTTTCTGAATGAATTACGCAAGTAATATATAGTAATTCTAAGCATTTACGAGTGAAAGTAAAGAAGGGTCAGTACGTTAACCACACTAAATCTGTTATCTCCATTGCCGATGAGGCCTTTCGCACAATTGCAGGGTTCATCAGGATGGCTTAGAACACTGTTTCAAAAAGTTTTATTTTCTATGAGTGGTGTGCCCACAAGAAGTCCATGATATCACGTGACAGGCCATTATACTTATAAACAAGTAAAGTATCACAGACTAGACACTCCCATAATGGCACCATCTCCGAAGAAATAGTAGTTGCGTATGAGGTTTCTCACACCTCCAAATTCGTAGTCATGATCCCGTCAAGGAATGGATTGTACCATATTCCCCCGGTACAGCAGTGACCGGACAGTGCAACTCGAGATGGTCTATGTCTTGTGGGGATTCCTGGCATGTTTCTGAAGAAATGTCTAGAGCAGACATTTACGCCGTCATAACTTTTTAAATAAAATTCTCATGTATATATTTTATTACATGGATATAATTGCAGTATAGTACCAATGACAATTACACCTCTTGATGACTGTTAGTGTAAAATGTAGCACAATAATGTGATTGTGGCATTGGTCTCGCAATCTGAGAGTTGCGGGTTCGAAATCCCGTCCCCTAACATGCTCTCTCTTTCAGCCCATGGAGGCGTTATAATGTAATGACCAATCCCACTTTTCGTTGGTAACGAGTAGCCCAAGAGTTGGCGATGGGTGGTGTTGGTCAGCTGCCTTCCCTCTAGTTTATTACTACAAAATTATGAACTGCTAGCGCACATAGCACTCTTGTATCTTGGAGCGTAATTCAACAAACAAGAAACCATTCTTAAATGTTAAGAAAAGTTTAGTTTTCTATGAACAATGACACAAAATCCCTTAATTCCTGCTTCTATGGTTCTTAATACTGATAAACATGATGGTTTTTTGTGCTTTAGTACAAATGCACCTGTCTATCGGAATATGGAAGACGTACTAATCCGCAAGTCTTGAAAAATAAGCGAACCGAAATCCCCAAAAAATAAATAATTAAAAACCTGCAAAAACATTTTACTCAAGTTTAATTTTTAAAATTAGTACAGTATATTATATAATGATTACGTTGTAGAAAACAAATAAGAAAAGATTGGAAATGAAAATTGTAAATTGAATAATAACACTTTAGTTATATCTCTTATTTGAAATTCAAATCAATAAAATAATAGAAAAAAGCTAGATAAATATATAATACTAAAGCAAAATTTTTTGTGCGACATCTATGGGCAGACTAGTGAATAAACAAAGCCATGTAATATGTATATTTTTAAGCCATGTTGGAATTTGGACATTGTAAAAAGATTAAACAAAATGTAAAGGATAATTTAGAAAATATATCGAGCTGTGTTTGTATTATGATGATTTTCAAAATTTCACCCTAGGTAAATAAATAACAACATTTTTTTATGTGATTTAAATCAAAAGCGTTATTTTTACTAATATCTCGAGGCGAACTATTGACAAAATAAATAAAATACAAATACAGAGCTCATCGTATATCAGTGTAAAATTGTATACTTCTACTATTTACCATTGTCTTTCCACAACCATGTACATTTTCTACATACGTTTGCCTTTAAATAGTAATAACTAGATAAAATACGAAACTATTTTAATCATTTTTTTTACAGGCCCAAAGAAGCAATCTAACGGACTATATAATGCAACAGCATATTTTAGTGTTTCTTCTCTTCAGGGAATAACTCAAATAGGACGTAAAAGTGAGTTATGAGCTTTATCATAACCTTAAGTAATTCTTATTCTGTTCAATTAATAAGGTGGTCTTATAATATTCACATCTTGTATTTCTTATGGCCTTCCCAATGTCTTTTGAACATTTTAAACAATCAGTATCTGCTATTTTCACTGCTACAATTTTGTTAAAAAATTGGTCAGAACATGAAGCCAAATTTAAGCTCACTTAGAAAAAAATGTAAAAAAATCGTCATTTATGGGGGATTCACTTTAAATGCTTATTGCAACATGTTCGTATGTCAGGAACCCCCCAGATATTCAGATCATTTAGGCTATAGAATACACCATTGTTTCACTTCCATACAGTTTATTGACAGAGAGGAACAATCAGCGCATAGATAACATAATACTAAGGCCAAGAAGAAATTATAGTGTAGGTTTGGGTGACCGGCACCGGTAGGCTTTAATGGTAGTCAACAAATCATTCTTCTTAATTACTGACCATTATCCTTGGATAAGGAGAAAGGGTATACATAAACAATGGGATTGAAACACATTAACAGGTTATGCCCATCAATACTAACAAGAAAAAAAAATACCACAGACAGTTTTCTGGTCATGTGAGTGTGTGTGGCTTTGGGTGTTGCAGCTCAAAGACCAGTCAACTTCCATTAGGTTGGCCCATGTTCCACGAAAGTAATAAATTCAAGAGCGACTTGTAATTGAATGTAAATATGCTATACAATATTTGGAGAAAAACTGATAGGAGGTTGTCTTAATAATTATCTTAAGAAACAGGAAAGTATGGAAAACATTGAAAGAAAATGCTATATAGAAGTTGCCAGGAAAGATCGAAAAAGAGCGATAACAAGATAACTGCAGGTTCACTCTTCTTTGCCAAAGGAGGAAGTCTCCAGTTTTTGTTATAAGCCATCAACATCCCTGCACCAGAAAGCCTTCTAATATTTAAGGTATGGATGAAGAGATGCTTCATTATGATTACGATAACCATGAGCCACATTTAGTATTATTGCTTATAAATGTTCGTTGTGGAAGTGCACTAAAGAAATTTTGTTGTGGAAATTCCTATAAATGATATCGAATGGAATTCTAACACAAAAAGGAGCGTTATATAATTAATAATTATAAGGGTTAAGATGTTGATCAAACCATAGCGTTTAATGTTCTTAATTTGCGGAGTCTGTGATTTTTGGCCACCCATACTAGAAAATATAGCAAAAACAAAACAACAGGACACACGCTGTCAAATGAGTCTTCTTTTGATCATTGAAAAGAATATAAAATAAAAGTAATATGCAAAAAAACTAATAGTTGCACCTAATTTATGAATAATTGTTTTATCTTCATTTGCTAAATAACCAGTCTTAGATTACAATGACCAGAACGAACTGTTAGAGACGAACTAGAACTCTTAACAACTAGCTGTGACAGGAGTTTTCAGTACAAACACAGCGGTTGTGACTGTCAGTGCCATACTTAAAAACATATGTATTGATTTGTTAGTTTTGATACCATCACTGGTATCGAAACCCGGTTTCTAGCATTATAAGTCGCAGACTGGGGGGGGGATATTTATTGAAGTGATTACAGAGTTATTGTTGGAATAAATGCACAAAGAAGGTTTTACATAGTAAAATATAGTAAAGAACAAGGAAGAGAACACAAATAAGTGGTATACCAGGTTGCTTCATTTTCAAACCTTTATCAGTAGCCACATAATACAATTTGATGATTTTTTTATACAAAATATGAAAGAACAACTAAGGTCTCAGTGAATACTGATGTTTGACGTCACTACTAGGAAACTGCATAAAGATTGCCTTATATATATATATATATATATATATATAATATTTTATCAAACATAAAACTACAGTAACAGACATGAGATGTTGACAACAGAAACTGAACTTCTGCAGTAAAAAAAGTAAAAACAATTGAAAAACTCAAAGCAATTATGCTACACATAAAATCATATGCTTATTTTATAAAGAAGCCTATCACAATGACCACTAACTCCAGTCAATAGCAATGTTTGCACTTTTGGTCTTCGGGAGGTATGATGTTAAAATCTCTTCCTGTATTAATATCAACTAACTGAAAATATTTTATTCTTTTTACTTTTGTATTGTGGACTTAGACTTCATATAATGAAGTAAGTATTACTATGGTATATAGAACAAATGTTGAATATAGTTATTGGCACTGAATAATAGAAACATTTTATCGCACTTCCAATCAATAACTAATATTGACGTAGCCATCAGAATTATGTCATATGGGTCCAAATTTAATTGACAGTGAAAATTACTTAAACAAATGGACTAAGTCTAAGCTACAAATGCTTGCACTAGCTACTTAATATATGATTACACAGATAGTTTAATAACTAAAGTATCTATAATTAAGACGTCATAACCTATATCCTAAATTTAAGTAGATTCAAATATAAAATTACCAACGTTCACGTGCACTTCACTGTAATTTTCTAACTTATTAGTATAAATTATTGATGTCAATTTGATTATAGATAAATTGGGGCCTAAAGACTAAATCTACTTGTGAAAATGTCATCCCTTAAAAATAAATATAAGCGGAAATTAGTGCCTTTTCTTTTATACTGATCTGTCTTCAAATATTTAAACAATTTGAGTAGAAACATATTTATAATTTATAATAAAATAATGCTTTCAGTTATTAACAATAATTTTAACATTTTTGTTAAATATACCATATAGGAGAATTCATTTGTTCATTATAGGTAATTTCTCATATGGTTTACATAATTTATAATTTGTATGTTTATAACCTTTTAGTCAATGTACAGAAGATATAGCATTAATTTGTTTTACTTGGCCAAGTTCTAAACATTTATAATAGATTAAGAACACGTAACTCATATATATTCCAAGTCTTATTTCTCTGTAAGGATGATTGCCAAATTTAAACATAAAACGCATCTTATGTCTCAATATATATATATGTGTTTTATGAGATATGATATTTTAGTTCTGTTAGAAATTTATTAAAATTCACCTTTTTCAAATACGCACAATTTCATTTGAATTCATCTAATTTTAAATGTATATGAAAAAAATTATATATATATAAAATTGTTTGTAATTAAGCACAAAACTACACAATGGGCTATCTGTGCTCTGCCCACCACGGGTATCAAAACCCGGATTCAAGCGTTGTAAGTCCGCAGACATACCGCTGTGCTACTGGGGGGGGGCATATAACAAAATATATACCCATATACATGTTTGTGTGGGTGAAAACATAAAAGATTTGGGAACTGTTGAATATTATGAAATGTAGTTGATTTGATTCAACAAAGAGTAAAATAGATCTCATTTAAGTGGGTAATTATAAAAATAGGAATAGGAATATTGTAGGAAATAAGGAAATACTGAATAATAACATTTTAAAATAAACAGTATTATCTTTATTTATCTATTTGTGAAATTTTGTTCTCAGGAAGATAAATTCATTAGATATAAATATAATAAAGACGGGAGTGGTAAGGCAGCCTTGTTGTTGTTTCTATAAGCTACCAGATAACTCCATCTTTTGCCCTTTAAGACACTGAGAAAATAAAGGAAAACATATTATACCGTACCCATTGGATCATCAATTATTCCAAAATGTTTCAAGTGAAAAGTACTGAGTGATTATAATCAATATTTGTTTATGCTGCGAACGACTGACCAGTTCCTGGTTGTCAGTGCCAAAAAAATCAATGCGATATAAAGAAAAAGACTGATTCGTAAGTCTTTCTCTAGACTTCTATACACCTTATTGCACTACCCATAAAGGCAAATTGCCAGGAATCAGCCCATTACAATTTAGGATAAATATTATATTTTACTTCTTAATTCTCCCCTGCAGCTACTATACCAACAATTCTATACATGGTCTGGATGTAAGCTCACCTCTAAACGACTAGTCATAAAAGAAAACGTAATCCACCTGGTTGACCCCTTCTGGGCACAACCTATCTAATAACGGTATAAAAAAAATAAGCTTCGATTGACTAAGCCCCAACAATTAATTTCTTTTAAAAAAAAATCCTGAATGTACCTAAACAAAGATGTATTTCTGTTATGTATTTTGCCACCACAGATTAATCAGTCTTGCAGTTCACTGTATGATCCACGTCCGTGGAACTTCGTCCACAGCAGATCCAACTGCGTTGTTGTCAAACTACACTCTGAGAACATCAATAATTACTTAGGAGAGGATCAAAAGTGAGTTAATATCAAGGCTACCTCCGACGGTAGAGTTATTGTAAAGTTATAAATGGAGGTAGGTAACATCTGTTCTCCCACAGTTCATTCGAAGTATTCTGTTTATGATATATCAAGAAGACTCTTTACCACTACCAGAAATATAGTCTGGCTCAAAACTAATTAAATGAATACACTGGCTTAGATGAAAGAATCAGACATTCCTGAGGCAATATCATAACTTGTATTTTATTTCAGTGTGTATCAAACACGCATTTTGTCTATGAAAAGCAGAAAAATAATAGGTCAATTATTACCCTCGTCCCCGAAGGTAATGCAATCGGGTCCGTGTGTGTGTGTGTGTCTGTCTGTGTTTCTGCACTCGTATCTCGAAAACTAATACACCGACGTACACGAAAATTCCACAAAATATAGGAAGTCAGTATGGGATAGTACTCCCTACATTTGATCCGGATCCGTATTCTGGATCACTTTGGTGCATTTTTTCATAATGGTGAGATAGGGCATTTTCGCGATTTTGGGTTAATAACTCTGTAAAGTGTGTTCGGACTTGTTCCAAATTTGAGGGGCACATTAAGGTAGAGACTCTCCTCATTACACTACAAAAAATGATGAGGGTCGTTAATAATTATGGATCTGCAAAGGATTTTTTGAGTTTTAGAAGGTGAAATTTGACGTTATCCAATATAAACGCATGCAATCGCGAAAAGGAGCGGCGGAGCGAGGGTATGCAATCTCTCTGATTGCTCTTGTTCTGATTGAAATGGAAACATCAGACATTCCAAGCACAATAGTACATTTTCATTTGTGTTTACTTTAGCATTTGCCCAAATACGCAGTTTTGCTTGTTCGCAACCAATAAAACAATTACATTTAAAAATAATTCAATTCTTGTTACTTTCTTATATCTTTTATTCACCACCCAAATTTTATACTCTCAATTTTACAAATCCTGGAACCTGTTTTATTGCTTCTGAGAGATCCCAGATTAAACCAATATAAAACAAACTTTAATAATGTGTGTTCTCATCATTTCTAAAATTGTAGGTTTATTTTTCCTGATGTACGAACTTTTACCTTCATACCCATGGTGATAAGAAGGCAGAGTCTTCTAAAAAAAGTCCTTAGTTGACTCCTTTCGGTACTTTTCTTATCAAAGGATCTCTTGTATGAACACAAAAGTCATATAAACCTAATGTTTAGAAGGAAAAGTTAAAATAATTTCATATATGTTTTCGTCATTAAATGTCCGATGGTTAGCAAGTGAAATTCTCTAGTTGATGACCTCATGAGGAAATGATAAGCTTAATATTCGTATACATATTCCTTCACTAAGAGTTTTCTTTTTACGAAAAAAAAAAGGTTTGAAAATTAATAACTAAAATCTATCAAAACTTTGGTGGGGTTAAAAATGTAAATTTGAGTTTAATCCAGATACTTACTTATTGTTGTTATATTTTATGTAAATATAATTCCTTAGATAAATAGAAATTGAGCTCTTTGAAATACTCCCCTGATGAAAAAACAATATGGAATTACATTGAAAATTTGCATAAATATTTATTCTAAGTAGTCCAGAAAGAAACACTAGAATTCAGTTTATATCGTAAATTACATAAATATTTCATTGAAGAAATTAAACCGTATGGCCAGCAAGTACTGGGGAAGTATTTGAAACTAAGTTTGGAAGTAGAGTTTACCTAAACATTTAACGAACAGAACTGCAAGTCTTGAAATATGCAATCAAAACCTAATCACCAAGAGCTTTTGCAATTGTCCGCAATAACTTACTGTCCGTTTTATGGTTGGCAAAAATAATTCAATGAACGTAAACAACAAATTTATTCAATACTTTATACTTTAAGCTCAGAGTAAATAATAAAAAAGAAAGATCAAAGTAAAGCTAATCTCATCTAGAGATTTGGAATGTGATTAAAATCGTTTCAACAGGTTTTAGGTAATTAAAGAACCTGTAACATCTAGACTAAAATCAATCGCAAACCTTTGTATATTTTCATTAGTCACCAATGTTTGAAAGGAAGCAAAGACACACAAACGAATTTTACTTGGAAAAGAGCAAAATTCGTAAACGTGAAATAAACAATGGTAACACTCAACTAACATCATTCTGTGTGGTGTCCTCACTGATAGAAAATCACTCATGACTGATGACAGCCAAAAAGGAATAAGAAGGAAAATGTCTGCAGTTTATGTATTAAAAAAACAACATCCTTGTTATGTATTCATTGCAAACAATTTCTTGAAATTGTACCTTCCAGCTAATTTGGATTATTATTTTTTAAACCATAAATCAAAATTATATTAAGTTTGCACATGAAAAGACATTTCTGAATAAATGTTCCACCTCAGATAGAATCGTCATATGTACATTTATTCTATCAATTTACTAAATCGCAGCACGTTGAATTGTTCTTTCACCTCATTGTATGCTTGTTTTTCTTTATGTAGAAATGCAGAGCTATTTATTAGTTATTTTTCCTAACCCAAAGTAACAGTACGAAAAAAACTATCATGGAATACAAAAATAAAATTATATATTAGTACATGAGTTGTAGCAAAATATAAATTATAAAACGAAGCAGTCATTGGTGTGCAAATATAAAAATACTTTATTATTTTCATGAATACTGAATTGCCCCTACTTGCTACCAATCTATGTAACATAGTGCCTTTTCGTTTATGCATTTCTTTCGATGGACTCCAGCATGTTAAAATTCTGATTTAATCATTTACGATTAGTATACTTTACTTTAAGAAATAACACTACAATAAAACAGTTAATGTGTTTCACTCGCAGATAAAACATTGCTGTATTAAATTGAACTCCTAAAGGACTAGTTAAGTCGATGTTGAAAATAGAGTATAATCTTCCAAAGATCCAACGGGTTGTGAAGGACCACTTGGACTAGACTTAACCATTTTTTCCTCAGGGGAAGTGCACACAGGAACACTTGCGAATATAAGATAAATTATTTTAAGTTATGAGTGCTTCTTTTGTTTTAACTTAACAAACTGTTTTTAAATATTACATACAGTGAAAGGCATACAATATCTGATTTCGAAATTATTCGGGTAAGACGTTGTCAAACATGATAAAGTGAAATCATACGAACAAACAAATAACACAAATTGCTTAAATGTTTAATTTAACAATGTTTCCAATGTTTGTGTGCAAGGTGTTACTTAAAAACCTAAAAAAAAAGATGAATAATAAATCATGTAGCATCTTAAAATTATAAACGCTAATTTGATCTTTATTTTTGAGCAAAAAAATATAAGGAAATTCTTCGAAATATTGCATTTGTTTTTATATATTTATGGCAACATTACTAAGATTATCTGCCGCCATCCCTAATTTTGATCTACTGACCAGAAGGAAGGTAGCCAATCAGCAGCATCCTACCATCCATCATTCATGCTAAAGGATTAACCCACGCTATTTTAGAAATATTAAAATAGTACAGGATTTGACATTGAAAGTTCTTTATACTATATGTGTTTTATATGAACAAGTTGTTTGTGAGTTCAGTTGATCGTATAAGGTTATAAATAAACTATTTTCTGTTAATTATAAGGACTTCTAGTCACTTCTTCAAACATCATTTATTTTATAAAAATTGATAACAGCAGTTAATCTTCAACTTTTATTTTTTTAAAGATCAGTGCTTCGCCAAACTTGCGATACTTCAGATAAGTCTCAGAACATTTTTAACAGTGTTTCAATACATGCTTTCTATAAAACTCTATCAGTTCAACTGTCCAACGTGAACTTGTTACATAACTGTCCAGATCAGCTTATATTAATCACATTTTAACTCATATTTGTTCATTGTTTATATATATGGCTTAAAATTATTTTATGTTTCTTTTATCTTCCTGATTTATAACGTTTTAGGCCTTATTAATTGAAGTTCAGGTTTTCCAGGCAATACGATGTTCGATAGTCAATACATATTATGGAAAGAACTGGTTGTTAGACTTCATTAGTCGAAGTGGAGGTGTTTCTATTTTTCAATTTATTAACCTGTATGGTTATCAGTATTTCCAAACATATAGATAAAGGTAAATACAGAAACTTTGAACACAACTTGTTTCATAGCTCAATTTAGTTACAGTGAAATACTGATCTTGTTCAGTACTTCAGGAAAATCATTGTTATATCGTGTTTTGAAAATGCTAAATATAAAGTTTGGATGCTCTTTTTTTAAAAGTATGTAACGTTAGTATATGCATTCGTTTACTTTACAATGATTTGATCAATTATTGAGGTATTTTGTGTGAATTTTCTTTGCTTGTAAAGTTTGAGCTTATAGAATTCATACCTTTATTTTTAAGCTGGTCATAATAGCGAGTTTGAGATACCTAATATAATTTCATATATTTATACTGTAATGGTAGTTAGTTTGTTTCCACAAACTATCATCTTGTGGAGTTATACTGACTGGAACATTATTATAATCCCACCTTACATCGGAGTAGGCCGTCTTTTGCTACGATAATGTCCAATTCGGTATGAATTAAACTCTACGTGATAATGGAAGGTGTATTGTTCCGTTTACAGCCCGCTTGTCGAGGTGTATAGTTTATAGTTGGTTCACACGCGTCGGTGATTTCACAGTTAAGAAGGCGACGGTAACTTTACTCTCAAAGATATTTAATTAGGGTGAGATTTTATTATTTTGCTGCCAAAGGAAGATGAAATTAGAATTCCGCACAATACGAATGTGTTAGATTGTTGTACTATCATCGTCGAAAATCTCTTAACCTTTCATAATGCAAATACACCAGTTTGAAATGATCAAGACTGGTAACCATCTAGAGTGTACGGAATGTTTTATACACCAGTTTGAAATGGTCAAGACTGGCAACAACATTCCGTACATTCTAGATGTTATACACCAGTTTGAAATGGCCAAGACTGGTAACAACATTCCGTACACTCTAGATGTTATACATAAGTTTGAAATGGTCAATACTGGCAACAAGATTCCGTATACTCTAAATGTTGTTCGTCCTTCAAAATGTATCAAAAGACCCAATCCATGAAAGAAGAACACTTCGAAAACTATCACACCACCTTCAGCCACTTGTACTATTGAAACAACCAAAGTAAGGTCAAGTACATCATGTGTTTACTTTTAATGTTTTTACTAACACTTAGTTCAGAAAACAGTGAATCGTTACTCAGTGAATCACACTATAAGCTTCCAGTCATTCATTGTTAATAATTTACGCTTCAGACACTATTGAGACGGTGTTTTCCTATTTATAATTAATTCATTCTTTCCAACCATAACATGAAGACAAAAACGATTATACGGTATGAGAGAATTACTTCAAAAGCCAGAAATGCTGACACCTGTTAAAGAAATAGTGGCCTGTGAAAGAAACTACCTTTTATAACAACAATCCTGCTAGGTGTCCATCCAATAAAAATAAGCCAGAAAGATCTTTCTTTACTCTTTCTCATTGTGTTTCAGACTGCACGTTTGTGTTTATAAAACTCAAGAACTCAACTGGCACGTCAAATGACCAGTATAATTTGATCATACGTGTTTGTTAGGAAAGTCCCAAAGAATTAGATTGTTATTAAGCCAAAAGTTTCATTTAAACGGGCTATCTGTGCTGTGCCTATAGCAAGAATCGAACCCTGACATTTAGTGCTTTAGTGCTATGTAATTGTTTCTTTAAAGTATGTAGCCAGGGATGATAACTTATTAATAGTGTAGTCAAAACTCACATTTCTGTTTTACTCTTTTTGTTCTTCGAACTGAGAAACATTTGTGGTCCAGTTGCATTATCTGAATAGATGTAGAGAAACCGTTACCTACTTCTGAGTCGATTGGGATTACACAGCTTATTACCCCACATAATCACTCACAATTGATTGGTCTTAAATCCCTGTGTTCAAGCATACCTATTCGCTGATATTTTTTATATTCATTATTTTAAATGCACTTAACACAATAAAAGGACTCACTCAGAGTGCTGAAACACACAAATATTTAACAGGTTTTAAAATCAATTTTAAAATGTACATTAAGTAAAATAAAACTATCACTAGACATAATTCAAGCTTAACATAAATTTTATTTCACCATATTTTTCCTGTTTGACTGACAACTTTTAAGTACAAATAAAGGAATTTTTCACAGCATAATTAGGATTACTGTACAATAGCTTAATCACACTATATCGCTCTATGGTAAACATGGACATAAATCAGCATTTTGTTGCGGAAAGCAAACAAAAAAGACAACGCCGGGAACTAGGTATTTATATAACGCTTCAATAAGCCGGCGGTTAGGCTGGTATAACTTCTCATTCATCTTTGGCACCAGTGACTTGATTTTTTCCCCCGTTAGAAGCTTAGAGTGAGAAAAGATAGTGAGTGCATAAAGGAGTAGAGCTCTGAAGGATAGTGAACTGTATAGGGAGTGGTTGGAAGTAAGGCACTTGGAAGTTTTAGCCACACTGACAGAATACGAGATCGCACAGGACATTCATTTCAAAAGTTTAGGTTATTACATAGCTTTTGATTAAACTTAATACTTAGCATCAAATAACTTTAAGATAAAAAAAGTTGTGGAAGAAGCAAACTTACCATTTCTTGTTGGGACTTGGTTAAGTTTATTTCCGAACATAATATTCGCTCCTGGGTAAAACAATGCCAATTAGAAGAATAGCACATTTATGTACACACCATACAGTTTCGTACACAAGCACACAACTAAGTCTGCTCATGAGATATATGGGGAAACAATTCCATACAGGCTCTTGGCGAAAGGAAAACAAATAGCTTAAACATGAATTACTTGAAAGCATCACGGCTCTGCAGATCTTGATAAGCATAATATTTCTCATGCAAACTGAGATATATCTGAATGTATTTATATACTATATATTTCCACAATATTATAAACATAGATTAATTACAGCTTTACTTTCAGCATGATATAATATACATAAAGGGGAGTATTTATTATCTCGGGTGCTCAAGATCCTGCATTACAATACCATTCAGAGCTAAAACTAACACGTGACTAGTGATAAGGAAAAATTAATTCGCCTCTTAACATCTTGGTATGCTTTAGACCTAGTCACTACAGGCTTTCAGCAAGTACTTGCAAATGCAATATGTTTTTGATAAATACCTTAAAAGAGACACTGTCAGTTTTTGTAAACTTGTTTTTAAGTAAATTGAATAATAATTATTTTACCTTGAGACACAATAATATTCAATTTTCATATAGCCTGGACTTGATGGCAGAAAAACGAGAGGCTCCATTCACAATTTGTTACGCGTGGAAAATTAAATAATCATTGTAAACGATCGATGACAGTCGTGTTCAACAAACATCCGACACACCAATTTATATCAATTTATGTTCCCTTAAGTCTATTCTGAACACACACACATTTCAAAAAAATGTAATGCTTCAGAAATCTTTCAAAAATATTTGCAAGCAAATGTTGCCTTTCTGTAAGAGCATTAATGATTTTGTTTCAGATATAATTGAAATTAATAAACTTGACTAAGTTCCCATTGCACTCAATTGTCTCTCAAAATTTGCGATCACACTACCGCTTACGCAATTTCAAGATATATTGTCGACTTCCTTTAACGGATTCATAAGATGGGTCTCTTCCTTCTTAATGTCTACTTGGGTATTGTATGATTTGGCCAACGTATGTCGTCCCAAGTATATATATATATATATATATTTATTTATTTATGTATATAGATAGACACATAGATATAGATAGATAGACAGATAGGTGCATCTCATAAAAGTCCAGATCAATTTACAAGTGTGTTCATGGCACTAAAGTAAGTGAATAGAAAATAACACCTTTTGGTGTTATTAACTCTAACAATTTATCCAGGTCTTCTGCGGAGCCGAGCTCGTCGTTTTCTGGAGTTTTCCTTTTGAAAAACAACATTTGTTGGGTCGTCAGCGAGCTGAGGATATCTATCTGTATCATGTACATCATTTCCATAATACCGTGGGACAGCTCCTGTAGATAACAATTCTTCTCTCTCCCCTTTACTCCAATCCCTCGAACCACGATGACCGCTTTGAGCTAGTGCTACCTCTTGTTGCCATGCCTCTTCAACGGCTCTACGTCTAGCATCTACGACTAAACGCAATCTCTCTTCTTGAAGGCTTGTTCCATACCGCATATTCAAGAGAACGCTGGTACTTTGGACTCGAATGTCCACTTTAGGAATACCAGGAAGTGCTTCACTTTCCTTTTACCGGATGCATCGTAACATTAAACATTGAACCCAAGCGTTGAAGCTGGTCCCAGTCCTCTTGCGCCTTACTGAAATCCGGTTGCACAAAATAAAAAGAATCTTGTCCATGATGGGAGAAATGGAAGTCTATCATAAAAGTATCATTAAACACAGAATTCACAACATCTCTCAGAATTGGGGAAGCTTCACTGACGATCTGTACGATAGCGCGATCATTTTGTCTAGACAAAAGAATACCGTCTCCGAGGACTGAAGGAAGGTTGGCAATTCTTGAATTGATCCGACGCAAGAAATTTCCATCAACTTTTACTTCTGTCTGTGGCACAGTACTAAACCTGTAGAACTCATCAGTAACAATCTCAGCTGTACAACTCAGGCCTGAAATCACTGGTAGACTTTGTTGTAACATCAGCGAACCCGAATTCTTGATGCAGGGATTTGTTTTAAAGAGTATTTTGCTCATATCATATCCAAGAGCAGTCAACCATTCTGGTAGCTCTGAAATACAGGAGAAACATCTACACTTACAAATCTATACTAATCTTTACATGTTGTGTTAAAAATACAAAAAATAATGTACTTATATGAGTTAGCACAAATGTTATTTATTCTTCTAAAATTCAAAGTGTCTTGAGAAATTACTAGTTTGATGAACTTACTCCTGTGATTTTAAGTTGAAAAAATATATCCATTATAATATAAATTGCATATATATTTATATAACTACATATAACAATAATATACCAGAAACTGAAAAGAAGAAACAAGTAGGTCAAAGAAAGAGAGCGACATGTTTAGATTCCGATTATTCTGAAAGCAGTAAATCTATTGACGTAGTTATTACAGAAATAGAAACTTTCGTCCAACTCTATAAAACTTTAACGCCAGAAAAACTTCATCCTTTGTGCCACATTAACTATAAAATATGTGTAAATATTAACCTTACCATTCAGATGTGCTTCCTGTTTAGGAATTGGGTTGATTGGATCATTGCTGTGAAAACGATAAAGATGAATGTTGTATGGTTTCCTCAGTAAACTTGGGATGTCTTCCCAGCTTGGAGTTAACCACTGTGCTCCAAGTGGATCGTAAACCCGACTACCAAAGTGAATCAGTTGAGTTAAAGGGTCTCTGATGCCGCCCTGAAAGTCAACTGCGAGAAAAAATTCTGGGTTAGAGTCAGTTGTAACTTTTCCAAAAGGTGTTCGGTGCATCTCCTTAATAATATTTCCTTCTGGTGTTAATACTGCGACGGGAGTCCCAATGTGGTCTGTAGCAACATAGTACTTAGTTTTTTCCTGCTTCATGTATATTAAATGATTGTTGGTGTCGTAAATTAGGACAAACGTCAGGTCATTTTTTGGATAGTGTACGTGTGTTATGAGGTGCGAATGTTGAGGATCTGCATAGAGAAATTGAGTAATATTGCCTCGATGATCTTTTCGAGCTATTAGTCTATCATTAGCGTCATAGAAGTACTTCACTTCATATTGATGGAGCTCAAAAGCCAATGTTAGTTGACCTTTGGCGTTAAACTGAAACTTTTCCTCTCCTCGCTGAACAACAAATCCACGAGCATCAACAACATACAGTTCTACATCCCCATAACCGATAAGTCTGTCACCATCGTCATATCGCAGAGAAGTTTGTCTAAGTCCCTCCCACACACTTTTCATGTTTCCATTGATGTCATAAATAAAGCGCCAAGTTTGAGACCCAGACATTCTTTCTAGAAATCCATCCATAGTGTAGGTGTAGTTAGTGACCATAAAAGACCCATCTTTCCCAATTTTGGACTGGGTCTGTTTGATTCGACTTCGATTATCATAGAGTAGAGTGAGTGAGAAAACTTCCTTGTTCCACAAGGTCATAGCTAACATAGCAATACGACCATATGGATCAATACCAATTGTTTTTGAATTGTGCCTCGTGTCGTCTTGAATGAAAATGCTGTTTATTTTGGGGCGATGAACAAGAAAGTGTTCTACTTGTTCCAACAAACCTGTTTCACTATTGTAACGGTAATTTGTTTCCGTTTTGGTTTTCCCATTAACTTCTACTTGAACTGACGAAAGGCGACCATCATATCGATATTTGATCTTAGCGCCATCTAGTCCACTCCTACTACTGTAACGCTGCTTCTCATCCTTTACGACAGAACCGTGGTACCTGTATTCTACCCTGTAGTCGAGATCAGTGACACTCTTTACTATATTTTTTACTTGTCCAGTCTCTTTGATGTAATGATAGTCCGTCCTCTCACCACCACAGAAGACAGTCTCTAGCTTCCCTTGCTTGTCGTAATTATAAACTACTCGGCCTTTAGTTTTTGGGTAGAGTTTAGCGATTATATCTCCACGGTGATTAAAATGTAAAACGTATGGATGTTTCACACCAGGAGCAACGTAAAGTAGTTTATAGAATCCGAGAGACGTCTGCTTGGCTATTTCATGCTTGTGTCCATTGGGGGTAATCACAGCTTGTAAGCTTCCCGATGAATCATACTGCAAGAGGTAACGACTTCCACTTGGCAGGATAATTTCTGTTGGCTGATTTAAGAGAATAAAACATTTTTAACATAAAAAGTCAGAACGTTAAATATTTGTTTCATAAATAGATTTTACACGCTTTATTATTAATAATGTCAGGTACAGATTAACTATTCAAATTAGAATAAAAAGATATTTATTAAAAATAAGTATGTTATTATAACAATACAACTTTTACGTTTCTCGTTAAGCACAAAACTACACAATGGGCTGTCTGTACTGTGACCACCATGGATATTGAAACCCGGTTTTTTTAGTGTTATAACCTTTCAGACTTACCACTGAGCTAATGAGGGGCCAACTCTATGGTATATTACTACACATATTACATACACATTATAACAAAAACTGTATAAATTAACTACTTGGAAATAATTTGAGTTACATATTTCTGTGTTAACTTCAGTTTACAGACATTTAATAACAGAAAACGACGCAACTAAATCTTATCAGATTTGGGCCATGATTTTTTTTCTCACTAGTCCTAACTTATTCCTTGTTTAATGGTTGAATTTATGAGTATAACCGTTTATGAAAGTCAAAGCGTGGTTTGTTAAAGCAATTACAGATGGGCTACTTATAAAAGATGGAAATGGCTTCTGTTTCCAGTATTTAATATAGCTACCGATAATTTGGTGATTATTTACAACCGTATAATTATAAGTTATCTTACGTCGCTTTTCTTATAGTTCAATTAATTATTTTTATTTGATTCTCAAATACACAAATGAATTTAGAGCCTCAAGACTACAAGACGGTCAAGTCACCAGACACAGTGCCTGTGAATTTCTGTCCGAACGGACTGTTGAAATGAGCCCTAAGAAACTATCGTCCTCATACATTATATTGATTATGGTAAGTATGCAGGGAAAAGTGGTGTGCGTTAGACATGAAAACCAGTTGAGGAAGCGTTTTAAAAAGGAAACTAAGAGCATCAGACAGAGCATGACATGCACGGACGTGGCGACATGAACTGTAACGATGTAGTTAGGATACAATATAGTTTTAATATAAATTATTCAGCCTATGTAATTCAATAAATTAATCAAC
>NW_013665616.1:617486-619679 GCF_000517525.1 Limulus polyphemus
AATATATATATATATATATATATATTTGTATGTGTGTGTTATAAAATATAACAACAATATTAAAAAAACACCAGTGGTCTCAGTAATTATCTATATAAAAACATTCTGAGCATTAAACCAATTGTTGATTTGTAGTTCGTTTGATGATGAAAACACAGTAAAGTTATTAAGCAACATTAGAGGGATTCTGTAAAGCGTGTAAGTAGGTATTATTTTTCAATACCAATCTTACGACAAAAGCCTTTACAACTGAATCTACGCTGCAAGGCTATTGTAATGATGCACGATCATAAGCAACACGACTGTAATAAAGTGGGGAAGCTCCAAAATCGTTTTAATATATCAATCTCTGTACAACATACTCTCAAACATGTAAGGTTTGGGATAACTGAAGATATTGTATAAAACATAATGCCCCGTAATTAGAAGGCATTTTCTTCTAGTAGTCGCAGATTGTTATATAAGTACTGTAGTTCAAAAACCAAGTTTTTATAGCGACATAAGGTATTTCTTATTGTATACATTTATGAATATAATTTCACAAGTTATATTTTTCTTAAGGAAAAATTATACTTTAAACCAAATGTGCTCAAAATGGTTTTTATTATATGTCTTCTAAGTTATCTATAACACTCAATATATCAATCGAACATCTTATCCAATAAGCAAATGATTTAAAAGAAAACGTTTTTAGTAAAAATTAATTACTGATTTCATTTGATGCACATGTTATATAATAAAAATAACCCATACAATTAATTCTCAAATAAAATTAAAATAACGAAGTTGCAATAATGAAAAATGTCCATATTTGAAAATGTTACCTACCAGGCTAATAGGACCTTCGTCATATTTGTACATTATTCCACTGTTGTCAGAATATCGAACTTCTGCCAGACGTCCTTGGATATCGAAAGAATAGCGCTCTGAGAGATATCCTCTTTTCCAGTGTGATAGTCTCCCAAACCGATCATACTCCAGCTGAACAGCTGTGATATTGGGGGTGGGCATCCACTGAAGAGGGTGGCCCAGGGTATCGTAGTGAACAGTGACCAGTGGAATTTGTTTTTTGTCGTATACTGTTTCGCTGTACTGTTCACGGTCAAATTCCACAGACAGCAATGTTTCGTCATTCACCTAGGTTTATTTATATCAGTAAAAATATAATCAATATTTTTCTCACGAATATTAATCTTACATGTTTAACTTATCAATTTTACAAATTGATACTTTAATTACACGTTTTATTTTGTTTGTAGTTAAGCACAAAGCTACACAATGGCCTATCTGTACTCTGCCCACCACGGGTATCAAAACCCGACTTCTAGCGTTGTAAGTCCGCAGACATATCGCTGTGCCACTGGGGGCATCTTTTAGGAAATAAAAGTACAGCGTAATTTTCTAAACTCATAATGAAAATTCGATTATAAATATATTTAACTAAAATGTACAGTCGTTTTATAACTGCTGTTTGAGGATTTGTTTGCTGTACGTACATGCTTACCGCTGTGCTAATGGGAGTCTTGATTATAAGCAAAATGTGCATTTTAAATAAAATATTAATATGTTCAAGAATTAAACTATTAGGTCGTCAAGAAATTAATATCGCGTTTTGGAACACTTTCATTAACCATCCCCGAAAAAACGTACATCACGTATAATTGTAAAACGAACCGCCTAAATGTCACGTTAGTGTAGCCTATATAAGTTTATTATACTTTAATCCATTATTGTGGTGGCACACGACGAGACACACATTCGGCATGTAATGCTCATTGAATACAATAAGGTAAACAACGCCTCTATAGCCACAAGGAATATCAAAGGAATTTATGAAAATGTTTTAAACGTTCGTAAGTGTCAACGATGGTTCAGCAAATTTCATTCAGGTGACTTTAGCCTTGAAAACTGTGATGTCAGAGGCCGATGTATTGGAATTGACATTGATGCTCTGAAGACGCTTCTTGAGTCTATCCAAAAGCAACACACTCGTGAAATGGCCCTGAAATTCTGTGTTTCACATGAAACAATACGTAAACAGCTAAGAAATGTGGGAAACCGCCATAAAGAAGGTGTTTGGGTGCCTCAGAAACTCTCCAATGGTCATTGTTTCCAACGCGTGAACGTTGCTTCGTCTCTTCTGGCGCGTTAATACGCGTGAACCATTTTTGGACAGAATTTTCACCGATGATG
>NW_013665616.1:620387-628544 GCF_000517525.1 Limulus polyphemus
AAAGCATCATCTGTAAGAATGGAGACTATTTCATTTAATAAAAATGTTTTGTTTTGATATATAAGTTGTTCGGGTTTTTCTTTAAAAAAGCGACATTAATTTCTTGACGACCTAATACATAATAATATTGTTTTTAAACACATATTCAAATGTAGTAATCGTTCTTTTTTTCTGAGGAAAAGTTATAAAGATAAAAAATACATATATTTTACAAAATTAGAAACTTAATTTGTATAATAAAATTGTCAATTTATTTTAGGGGAGGAATCTAACACAGGTGCTGTCTCTCATATCGTTCTACGAATTCTACTAAGTTTGTGACCATTGTTTCTTTCCTGTTTTGGTTGACTTCTCAATAGAAGCAACAAAATTAACATTATAACACAAAGCTGGAATAATATTCACAGAGAAGTGTAATGTGAAAAGCTTGAAAACAGCTGGTTGTTTTGTCAGAAGTTCTCACATATGTCTTTTGAAAGAAACGTCGACTCACTTGCTACATGTCAAATGCGAATGTTTCACCTTTTCTGTTACTATTCTAGTATCTCCCTAGGGAGCCAAAGTTGGAAATGATCGTTACTTTTCAAATATGGAAAACCGTTAACAACAAACTAAAAATAAATTGTAGCTTATTTCGATCTACTTTTAATTGAATATGTTTTTTAATATCCTAGTATTATGTACGCAACATTTTTTGGGAAAAGGAACATAGTTACTGTCAGTCGCATGACCTACGAGAAAACATCCACACTTTTGACTGAGAAATGGAATCGGTACCTTAATTTTTCGGCCAATCTGCATTATTTTTCGGTCCCATCCTTTGCCTTCTCTACGAAGGTAATAACGCCATTCAAATCTCTGAAACAGGTCATCACGTAGAGACGTTTTTAACCGGGCTGGGACAGGGAAAATTTCTGCCAACAGAGGGCTCTTTTCTGAAAGAACAGGGTGAGGTACAGTTTCTATTTCTGTAGTACTGGAATCTTTCGACATCATCATAAGACTACCATCTGGGTGTCGAATAATTCGATCCTCAGTGTCACCTGTAAACAAGAAAACGACTATAATTTGTTTGTTCAAAATTAGAATTTATTTCTTTGAATATTTGCGTAGATATGTATAAAAAATCAAGATGTATCATGCAAACAATTTCCAAATTGCTGCCCTTATAGCAATCTAGCGAATAACTGTTTTCATTAATTATTCTTTGTAGTAAGCCAATTTTCAAATACCTTCGACAACATTTGCAATAAAAAGTTGGAGAGAGAGAGAGAGCATTTCGTAATGAAAGCATTTTGTAATGTTGAAATATGTTTTCTGGCATTAAATAACAAGAACAATATTTTATTCCCAGATGTTTCTGTGACACACATTTATCAAAATGATTAACATAGTTTGTTTGTTTATTCTTAAGCACAAAGTGACAAAATGTACATAATTGTAACATAAAGTTTCATATCTGTACTGTGCCAACCACGTGTATCGAAACCCAGTTTTTAGCGGTGTAAGCCTTCAAATTTACCGCTGAGCCACAGGGGCTGACTGAGTACAGAAACCGAAACATCAGGGAATAAAAATCTTGTTTGAACAGAAATTTGTAGTTTTAAACTTATCTGAACAAGTAAAGATTTTGTTTAAGGATAGTTGACATATTTGTGAAAACTTTCAAAGGAGAAAAATTAATTATTCATTACTTGAAATATTTACTCAAAGTTTACCTTACACAATTCCTTTTAAAGCAATGAATTTTATAAAACCCCTGGTCATAAATACAGCACAGTTCCAGTGTTACCAAAGTAGCTAAACTAAACAGTTAAAAAGTTGCTCGATGCAAGAATCTATGTTGATCTTCGTCATATTTATTGTTTAAATGGCGTACTTCATCCAAATTCTACACCTAAAACATATGAAACAAATAATCACTGCTCAACTTAGTGTGTTGGGACACCCCTGAAACATGTGGCATGGTCTACCCAGTATATTCTTCCACGAAACTAGGTAAGTTTTAATATACCAGATAAGCAGATCAATAGTTTCAAAGTGTGTGCAATATGTCAAAATGTCGTGAGATAAGCGAATTTGAGAGAAAAGAGATTACAAGGTGATAGAGCTGCTAAACTTCGATACAAAAAATAGTCTGAATATTGGTCATGCTGGTTCTGCTGTGCTAAGACTATAGACATTATCTGTGGAGTTCGTGCAGTTTGCTCTTTCATAGGATGAGTACTTTGGAAACGTTGAGATAGTAAGACATTATTTCTCTGCAAAAATATAAGAAACCATTTTTCTGGAAGTAAAGCCCTTCAACACTTTCTTTTGTGAAGCCACGAAAGCAGCTTCAACTAGCTCCAAGAAAATAACAAGTATGGGTCTGAAGACAAAGTACACATTTCAACACCGATTGTATTGTTCCAGTTGCTGAGAGTAAGAAATTTTGAGGGATGTTATAAAATAAGCTGTATTAAGTGAATTAAGTTACTGAATATTTTATTGACAAATAATACTTAAAATACGCCTAGTAGGGGGTCACTTTTGCTTAGTAAATATGAGCGTATGTAACACCTTGCTATTCCGTTACTGATAGATGACAAATACTTGTTATATCTGATAACTGTCAACATAAGTGGATCAAGTAATTATTAATACGTGACTGATGAAGTATTCGATACATGAATTTGCTTAAAGACTGTTAGCGCATGTAACTTTTCACGATATTCGGTCGTATTTCTTGCTGGCTCTTAACAGCAGAATGGAATGTGGTTCTTGAATGCTGCTCTGTTTTGATGTTACTTATAAAATATTTGTTTTCTCACAGTACTTGGAATTAGGATTACATGACCTAAAATTTATAGTTCTTTTTTTACGAGAGTGAATAATTCCCCGTGATTATTTTCTGGCTACTTTTCAGGCTTGGTCCTTTTTTTTTTTTTTTACTTACATTAGCGAGTTTATCAAATATCTTCAAAAAACACTCACATTCCTTTCTGAAAGATGTAATATGCATGGAATTAGGTTTCAGTTATATTTTTGCACAATATCTTATTTTTAATTACATTATTGCATGAAATAGTACATTAGTGGATATATTTAGATTGATATTCAGATTGTAAAGAAAACTCTTGTCTATAAAAACGTATGCTTATTTTTGTTGAATTTTGCGCAAAACTCAGTACTCGAGTACTATATAGACTAGAGGGAAGACTGCTTGTCAAACCTCCACCCACCTACTCTTGTTAGACTGAACAGTGGGATTTAATGGCCACTCCTTTATCACGCACCCACGGTCCCAATGTGCACAATTTTGAGGTGATAGACTAGAGGGAAGGCTGCTTGTCAAACCTCCACCAACCTACTCTTGTTAGACTGAACAGTGGGATTTAATTGCCACTCCTATCACCCACGGTCCCAATGTGCACAATTTTGAGGTGATAGACTAGAGGGAAGACTGCTTGTCAAACCTCCACCCACCTACTCTTGTTAGACTGAACAGTGGGATTTAATTGCCACTCCTATCACGCACCCACGGTCCCAATGTGCGAAATGAGATTTTGTTTTGGCGGCAACGGGACACAAACTACGAAACCTTAGGTGCAGCTCCACAGTCCGGCAGGTTATCCATTGGACCACGCTTCGCCTTAATAATTTGTGACAAAAATTGTTGAGATGGAAAGACATACTACGTATAATGTAAATTATTATATGGATGTTAAATAACGATCTGTTGTTTCATTACGAACACAAAGACGAATAGTGAAAAATTGTTATCATTCAACAGCATGTGACACAGTTTGATATCATTTATAATTACAGTAAGCCTAAGTAATCTGAATAAATAG
Source organism: Limulus polyphemus (assembly GCF_000517525.1). Lineage (NCBI taxonomy): Eukaryota > Metazoa > Arthropoda > Merostomata > Xiphosura > Limulidae > Limulus > Limulus polyphemus. Next base: position 624,224 of record NW_013665616.1, read on the forward strand.
AAATATATTTAAAAAAGCTCAATAATTGGAACAGGAAGCTCACGGTTATGAATTTCATGTTTCAGTCTTCCTATAATCTGTCCTAAGTATAGTTACTTTATCCAAATATTTTATAATTAAATCAATTTCAAATACAAAAGTAGTAAAACAATTATAAGTTGATATCGGGAATTCAATAAAATTATATAAAAAATATTGAAGAAATGGAGACTACTTTTTTCCTTAATTACTTAGGTTTGAAGTCATACCTATTTTCGTCACAACGTCCGATCCTTTAATAATAAGTGATACCGGATCCATATCATCACGGATTACAGTAACTGAAGCGCCTTTGATGCTGAGGTTATAAGACAATTTAATGTTTTCACCGCTAGGTGTAACTGCCTCAGTTAGTCGGCCGTAATCATCATAACTGTAAATGTAGGCTCTTCCGGAACTATCAATCTTGCTTGTCAACAGCCCAGTACTCCCGTGGTAGTCAAACATTGTCTTGAAGTTGTCTGGGGTAGTGAAGCTCTCAAGCATTCTCATTCGCGACATTTCTAATCTACATTTTCCACCCTGGGTATTTTCAATTGTATTCACCTGATTGCTGTAGTCTCTTAATATGTAGATCTTGTTACCAGCTGCATCAGTTACAGTACTTAGTTTGCCAAAACTAGTATTCACATTATAAGAAAATGTATACACTGTCTTGCCAGTTAAAATATTCTTAGTTGCAATATGCTGCCCGTGTCTGTTAAAAAAGTATATTTCTTGTGTTTGAGGATAATATATTTCATATTCTTGGAAGTTATTAGGTTGAGGAAGAGATGCTGAGACAGATCGAATCCGCTGGTTTCCTTGGTCAGATATGTGGAGAACTCCATCTGGTGTCACTGCTATGGAGGAGATGGTGTTAAACTTGGATGTTGTCGCAAGAAAATGATACTCATCAAAGCATTTACAGTTCACCTCTAAGCAACTGCATTTTGATTCTGCTCCAGCAAAGTGGGATATTCTTCCATCGCTGCCAACAACACGAACCCTGTTAACCATTAACGAATCACTTTCGGCGATATACAAATCTCCATTTGGAGCGAAAGCAATTCCTTGAGGAGATTCTAAATAAATCTCAGTAGCAATGTCACTTCTTTCTCGAAAAGGTGTTGGAGATGGGCAATGAAGAGGTCGACCAGCCACAACTTTCAACCGCTTATCTTGAGTTATCTTAAGTACCATATGATCATCCAGTATATGTAAAGAACTGTCAAAAGGATTAAGTGATAGTTCTGTAGGCCAACGAAGATTCACCTAAAGAAGAGTAATAAGCTTAGATTCACTCTCAGAACCTCCTAAACAAATAAGAACGCAAGATAAATGAAATAATGGTAAATATATCATTACTGACAAATTAAAAACATAATAAATTTAGCAGTATCCTATTATTGCTCCACAGATGTTTCTATAACAGCTTATCTTCTAACTTGTAAGTTAACACTTCAACTATACTTGTAAACATGTTTTTAGTAAAAATTGGTTGCATAACTGGTTTCATGTTCACACACATTTTGTAAGCAGGAAAAGCAATTGTAGATATTAAATTTTCCTCTCATATCAACTTTCTAATACAAGTTGTAACTGCTTTTATAGAAAGACATTTTCTGAGTTAGACCTTTAAATGTATAAATAATTACTATATGTGTCATTTCATAGTATCTTAGAATACACTTTTGCAGCAAAAGTAAAAAAACAAAATAATGATACAACGCAGACATCGACCAACAATCATCAGTAATCTCAAATAAGCAGGAATTTCTCAAATGTACGAATAGCAAGACATATTTATAAAACATATCATACCTGGTTAAGTTTTACTGTTCCACTGCAAGGAATTGGTTTCCAGTGGCTTTTGTGGTAATGATCTCCTACAAGGGTATGAATGATTCCAGCTTTGTCCACTACTCGAATGTTTGTCCCATCTGCTATATACATCTCGTTGTGAGCCGATATCGCAATACCTGGGAAACAAATAACTTGTAAAAATGTGTTTGTTTGATTGGTTTGAATTTCGCGCAAAGCTACACGAGGGCTATATGCACTAGCCTTCCCCTAATTTAGCAGTGAAAGACTAGAGGGAAGACAGCTAGTCATCACCACCAACCGCCAACTCTTATGCTACTAACGAATAGTGGGATTGATCGAACATTATAACACCCCACGGCTGAAAAGGCGAGAATATTTGTGGAGGTGAAGATTCGAACCCGCAACCCTCAGATTGTGAGTCAAGGAACGTGACCACATGGCCATGCTAGGCCAACTTATAATGAAAACTATCATAACCATCTTATGAAACCTGCTTAATATTTTGCATTTTGACACGACAAGGTGTGTGAAAGGTCGCTTGGCACGACAAGGTGTGTGAAAGATCGCAGTGAATGCAAGTAAGGTATAATAGTTGGATCATTAAAAATGAGTAGCTATGGTATGATATTTGAATATGTAAAACTAAGACAAATTTAAAATATTACTTGAACTTTTTTTAACCAACATAATTCTTAAAATACATAATGTTTTACTGCGTGTTTGAAGTTGATCTGATAATTATTCTTTAAACGTTAGACGTTTTAAATGTTTGATATGTTTCTAACATAACGCTTCTCGGCTGTATTAGTGTAGTTAAAAGTTTGGTAGCCTCGGCGTGATCGGAAAACCAAAGAGGGTGTGAAATTTTGAACTAATCGAGTAATTTGTTTTCACGTTATCTCTAAAGGTACAAATTTGACACCGGAGGATGATTCGCACCACATACAGCAAAAAACTGCTTTTGATGTAAACGAGAGCTAAATATCCTAGTGTCATTTCGGATAATTGATGACATAGTAGGAATAACATCGTAGATACTTGGGGACTATTAGGGAATCATTCATTACACAGGCACTGACATGTTAATTGGGAATTCGCCTTTTACGAACATTATTTGCTTCTTTTAAAAAGTTATTCGATATGATCAAAAGTCCCAAGGAAAGAATTAAATCTGAGGTACTCACATTCAACAGCAGTATTTTTGTTGGATAGATTGGGGAATAGCAGCAAAAATCACTAGAACAGACTCAATCAATCATTCTGGTTTTATATGAAAGTAAGCATTACCAAACACAACAGAATTACAATCGGAAGTTAATAATTTTAGCAAAAAAATAAATATTACGAAGCTTAAGAATTTTTTGAATGAAACTTTAGTAGAGACTAAAAGTTTGATATAATTTCAACAATAATGTACTGATTTTAAGAAATTTAAAGTAGGTTTTTTTATAGAGTTATTGTTTAATGACAACATATATCGAATGGCGATCTCAGTGTGTAATAAACTTTGTTGTTCAGGTACATTGTATTGTCCTGTTTACTAATAATCTGTTATTTAAACTAAAAGGAAACTTGATTATTAAAGCAGTGTATGTCCGTAAATCACCATTAAACTGTCCTTAGATATGTTTTAAACTGTTTGATAAAGAAAATAATACAATTATCACTACTTTTCAGGGTAAAAATGGCACTTTACACAACTGTACCTTAATAGGTTGAACAAACATGATTAATCGAGTTTAGTTGCAGTAAAATTAAATGTTCATCTACTTTATTCTCATAAACAGTTTTCACCGAATGTTTTTTCACGACATCGTGAATAAATACAGTTCATTTTCACTGTATTTATCCCAGTCTTGTTCCGATAACACTTTCAAAATAGTTCTGCCACACAATACATACTTTCACTGTATCTATCCAAGTTTTTTTTTCTGATAACACTTACAAAATAGTTCTGCCACACAATATATACTTTCACTGTATCTATCCAAGTTTTTTTTTCTGATAACACTTACAAAATAGTTCTGCCACACAATACATACTTTCACTGTATCTATCCAAGTTTTTTTTTTCTGATAACACTTACAAAATAGTTCTGCCACACAATATATACTTTCACTGTATCTATCCAAGTTTTTTGTTCTGATAACACTTTCAAAATAGTTCTGCCACACAATAAATACTTTCACTGTATCTATCCAAGTTTTTTTTTCTGATAACACTTACAAAATAGTTCTGCCACACAATATATACTTTCAGTGTATCTATCCAAGTTTTTTTTTCTGATAACACTTACACAATAGTTCTGCCACACAATACATACTTTCACTGTATCTATCCAAGTTTTTTTTCTGATAACACTTACAAAATAGTTCTGCCACACAATACATACTTTCACTGTATCTATCCAAGTTTTTTTTCTGATAACACTTACAAAATAGTTCTGCCACACAATATATACTCCATTTACCATATT
>NW_013665616.1:629290-639932 GCF_000517525.1 Limulus polyphemus
AATTTGAAGTCACAAATATATAAACAATGGGTTTACAAAAAAGTTTATTGTTGTTTCTTTTTATAAATAGCTATCTAATTGTCCCCTTAAAAAGCTTCTGTACAACTTATTAAGTGTAGTAGATAGATTGAATAATTTTACCAACCCTAATATTTGTTATATTCCATCATGTTATTCGACGCACGCTCAGCTGAATAACGATAATATCAACAACGTTGCACTCAATACATTTCTTTAAGCTCTGCCACCCATTGGCACAGCGGCATGCCTGCGGACTTACAACGCTAGAAACCGGGTTTCGATACCCGTGGTAGGCAGAGCACAGATAGCCCATTGTATAGCTTTGTGCTTAATTACAACCAATTTTAAGCTCTTCTTTTATACATGCTCACTTCCCCGTTTTCAAAATCACTCATTAACCCATCTAACATTAATATACTAACCTTAATAATACAGTTAAGTTATATCTGTTCCTTCTTCAGCTAAAACATGTATATATTACGAGCGAAAAAAAACAATCTTTAACTATTTTGCAAAGCAAACTAAGCCCTAAAACTTAAATATAATTTGGGAAGGATAATAAACTGGCTGCTTTTTCCCACAACCTACTCCAGTACGACGTTATAGGTATTAGCTTATATAGCTTCGGTATAATTTAAAAATTACTAATAAACTTAAAATTCTTAAAGTCTGTTTTGATAAAAATAATTCAGTTTTTAATATATTTTAATTTAGGATACATATGGATCTTCATACTTCAAGACTTCCGGAAGGTACGTATATTGATATTATATCTAAGTCGTATTATAAATATGATTTATTGATTTCGTTATTTGTATATTTAATGTATAAATATATTGCACATATAACTGAGGTATCTGTGACATATTTATATGTTATTTCATATATATACATGTGTGTTTGTGCATTATTTACTACAACCTTATTATATATTACATGTAAAGAATGGAGTTGAATAATGAGACCTTTTAAGTACAAGTACTTTGAAAAGTCAAACGAAACCTTTGCGATATTATAAAAACAATAAATAAATTATAAATACATAAGTCTATTTTAGTGAAAGAAGTAGATACACTTAAACATTAGATAAATATATACAGTGTATTTAAACTAATGACACTACTTTATTTTAAAATTGTAATACCGTAATTCAATTACAACTATAGCATGAAATGATAAGTAAGGAAGGATGAAAAATTAGTTACTTACGATAAAAATTATAAAAGCTGCAACTGTAATTGTTTCTACACATAACAAAACATCGATTATAAAAGTAAAAACCTCACTGTAAAATTACTATTACAGTTGAAGTTCATGTAAAACTAAATATACACTGCACCTTTGGGATAAGATAGTTTTGCGTCCCTGGCCGATCTTCCATCACCACAAAGAAGTTTATCTCCCGGCAAACACTTTAAGCCACTGCCAACTACAACTTCTATATTGTTACCAACATCTTCAATGTCTTTGAGACTTATAGCACGAAGAACTTGGTGTCTTTCTGGATCGGAAATGTACAGTTTTCCGTCCACTGGAGCCACAGCTAAGTGATACCGATAGGCTACTTGTGCGTCACTGTAGGAACAAAAATTAAATCATATTCTATTAAGTCTTCCCCTTAGACATTTAAAAGATGATTTTGTTAGCACCTTTGTTTGTTTAGCATAAAAAAAATACTTTCAGTTTATATTTCAGTGAAGTATGTAGCCATATGTTGTCATGACGATATTGAAGTACTAAACGTGTGAGAATTCATTTGTTTATCCAACTTCAAAAATGCGAACGACGTTTATTACTAAATGAATATACTGAGCAGTTTAGGTATTACGATATTTTTGACATTTTGACTGATAAATAATGTTTTAACTCTTTCTTATAAATAGCATGAAGAAAGTACGATATTTTCTGTCTATTCTAGCTTACACAAAAAACAACAACAATAAAAAAAACTATACAGCTGTTACTTCTACTAGAATGCACACAGCCATTCCCCTAATATAAACAACACATTATATGTACGAAAGTTTTCTTTTCCTGTAAGGAACCTGCTTGTGTAACGACAACATTAACTTTCTAATTTAGGGCCTTCTTCTGAAACTTTTTTATTTTTATTTTTTTTCAAAGTCGGATCTCTTTTTATGCTGTCATGGTAGATTCACTGTGATTAAGTTCGTAATCAAGAGCTTATCGAGGCGATAATTAATCAAAGAACCTCTTTTCCCATTAAGGCGTAAAGTATCTAATCTTTCTTTCTTGCTCTATAACCTAAAATGGAGAAACGCCGGACTTTACTACGAAATCGACAGTTTATATATTACTGTACGACAGCAACATAATGCTCCAATTAAATGAGGTAAATGCAAGCGATGTCTTAATTAACGTATTAAAAAAGATATATATATATATATATATATGTTTTTTACCTCATTATGGAATAACTTAAATGATACTTTTTACCACACTTAACACAATTAAGCAAAATATCCTGCTTACTGAATGCATTGGATAGTGTAAAAAGATGAACACAAAATTGTACTGAATGTGGAGGATTTCAATTCAGTTTTCTATAATATATACATTCTACTCCTTTCTGTGTGACGATTAAATATGAATTATTCGGCTTTTGCCTTCAGAAAAATAAAAATAATAAAAACATAGGAAAGGCGTATTTAATGCAAAACACTGTAAATAAGATCGTACCTGAGTTCTACTACTGTGTTAACCAATCCATTAGGTGTAATTCTGCGAATTAAATTGAAGTCTCCAACAAAAATACTTCCATCTGGAGCTCCAGTTACAGTTACAGGTGCCAAAAGACGCTGATTCTTTGCTATACCATTACAATCTGGACAGTGTAGAAGTCTTTGTTGTCCATCTCCCATAATATTTAGTAGAACTTTGGGTTTGTTCTTTAAATAAATGTTTGTACCGTCTCCTTTTTGTAGAATACCTGGAGATGAATGAAAAATTGCACATTTAACGTTCACAAGTACCAAATGTTTTTGCACTCTCGGACATTATGATATCTGAGGACGTTGCCAAGTTAGGTGGCAAGTAAGTGTTAATTAGATGCAAAATCAAAGTTTTACTGAAAAGAAATAATACCGAAACGTGCGTTTAACAAGTTATTATTAGTTTTCCTGGAATAACTTTATATTTTAAGAGAGAAGGATTTTAACATTACTTTGATCCGAAGATTAGTTACATATTTATGTAGATGTTTAAAAATATTTCCGAAAAATAACCTTTTAACCTCAATAAAAAAATCACAACGAACCTAACACTAATACTGTCTTCATCTTTCATTAACGTGTTTCCTTCTTAGAAGAAGCGATAAATAAATATACATTTTTTTTCTTTTAGCAGGACAAGCTGGCATATATAATAATACATTTTTTTTTAATTTCTGGTAATAATGGGCTTCACCACAACTCTCTCAAGACGAATAACCGGCAGGCGTTAACTTTACACTGATGTAAGTTTCAGTCAGAAAACTACAGAATTACATACATGTATTGATTTTGGCATCTAACTATCACTGCAGGTGGCAGACATTTCACACACGCACTAATTTCCGGTATTAGATCAATGAATTTATGACGCAAAATAATTAATTGGATATTTCACGTCAATGTACAGACGTTTGTCATATTATCCAGCCTTTTTTACTGTAAAGCAAGATTCTTAGCTTACCTTCGTGGAAGTTATATCGATGATGGATATCTAGATTCCAACCTCCAATCTCGGAAATACTCATATCGTGTCCACTGACCTGGGTGTTCTGCACTTCCCAAATTATTTGTGGACAGTTGCTGTATTCATAGCCAATATGAACTATAACAGTAAACACTAATTAAGTATAATAAACTTTTTAAACCAAAAGTATATGACACTGAATACGACTTACTTCTTAGAATAAAACAGTGATGAATAATACAGTTGTTATTGTATAAAATGATAACTGCAATGGAATTCAATAAACTTAAACTTATTGCGTTTTGAGTATAATTCTAATGTTATTGTTGAAATTAAATCTCAATATTCAATAAAAAAAGTTATATAGGCTTATTCTTCAAATAATAGTAGCCAGCCTAACCTAAGCTTATAAGTACATAGTATGCGTGAGGTTAATAGTAACATCAAAACGTATTTACTGCTGATTTAGATTATCTTACAAAGATAGAGTAACAACAAAAGCGATTTGAATTTTCTTTTATCAAAATTATTCTACGTTTCTAAACAACGTCTTGGTTATTTCTCTTCTCAAAACATATATGCACTTTATTATTGGAAATATTTAACAATGTCATTAATATAATGCATTAACCTGTAGCAGTTGCTACGCCGTATACTCTCTGTCGATAGACATTTCTTCTGTTCCAAGCATATGTAAATTTAATCCCGGGGTCAGCCTCGAATTGTTTCTCAAACAAAATCCCTTCAATCGATATTCGAAGATGAATAAGACGCAATGTTGAGGGGATCTCGTCAGGTGTTAGTTGGAGCTGAATGGTAGATAAATAACCCCCCATTCTACTGCTGTGGTAGACAAGATGAAGGTCTGTACCAGGGATGGAAAGGCTTTCCTGAACAACCTATCAGGCAACAGAAGAAATGCTGAAATATTATGTTAACGGTTTTTTGTCTGAGATATATCATATCTAACTCAAAGAAAATATAAAAAAATAACTTATTTTTCAAGATATCTTTAGGTAGTAAATTTTGAAAATGAGCTAAGACTATCAGCAAAGTATTTAAAACCAGACCTCATTCTGCTTTACTGAGTGAGATCTTATGTTATATTACAATCACTATATGTCTCAAAACCTTAATATGTGTCTCACATACAATTTTATTTATTCTGAGATAAACGTTACCTCATTAGTTTAGGAGTCGTACAGAAATATATCACACCATATTTGCAATATATTCATAATTATGCATGGAAATAAAACCAAATCTGGACTACATTATTTTACTAATTGAGCTTTTTGGAAACTTAACATGTAAACTATATATTTCAAACGTGTTTTAATATGAGTATTTTTGTAACAACCTGAGATTCTGCCAAAATGGAACTCTTCTCAGGACATCCACCTTGAAAACCGTGTTTCCATGTCGCTAGTACAACGGGCTTCATGGTGTCGTAGTTATGATCCAAACATAAAGGTGACTTGTAGTCGACAGCATTTTCTTCACGAATTGTCATGGTTACTTTATTCATGACAACGATTTCGTTCCATGGAACAACAACAATACGTTCATGTGGCTTGAAAGGTTCACGTTGAAACTGCAGTGTAACAGCTCCACCCCCATTTACCATGAGGTCAAACCTATAACAAAGGATAGGTTAAACTCGTCATAGAGTGTAACTGTTTTATACAACAGCGTTTGAAAAAAGCAGTATTTAATAGATGGCTAGATTAGTTTAGTACGAAGTCTAACTTGATGACCTTGAATAAGCGATAGATTGGTTGTTCTTTATTTAATATATATATATATGTGCATGTTATAGGTGTGTCGCTTATTGCCACAAGGTCTACTAGAGGCTCAATTGAAAACTATTAGTAAAAAAACTCTACAAGTAACATTGAAAGTAAAAATGGTACTGAGTATACACGGTTTCGTTCCGAAACTCCTGCTACCTCTTATGATAATTTTTTAACCAAGAGTGCTTTACTCTAATAATGGTGTTTGGTTTAAATGAATAGTTCTTGTTTTTATTGTAAAATTATAACATAAGGAGTAATTACGCTTACCAGCCCGTTTCTCTAGTAACAGTGAAACCAATTAGTGGATCTGTCGATATTCCAACTCGGATTCCCCTCAAGCCACTGCCAGATGAACTTACTACTTGCCCTCGGATTACGGAAGCACGACTAGGAAAAGGCAAGAAACAACTTAGATGGAAAATGACTAAAATAACTTGCAAAATGTGATTTAGCTTCATATCCTAATAGTGTTATATATTTTAAGGTGTATGAAAATTAACTTTAGTTGACTGCAAAATACTCTTTAAAAGAACGAATGATCTAAGCAATTTTAAAATGTATGGAAATATGATCACATAAAATCTCATTTGTTTTCAACGAAATGGTATTAGCTGTCAAAGTAATAAGATATTATGCACTTTCATTAGCTTCTATACTTCATATAATGAGGACTCGAAAATTACATACAGCAATGTTTTTTATGGATTATTTAAAAGCGCAAAAGCTTTCATAATTCATCACAAAGTATGATATTATTTGATTAAAATTAGTTTAAAACATTCCACATATTTGGATAATTTCATAAGTTCCAGTCAAGAAAAAAAAAGGGTACAGAAAGATGTACATACCTTGCGTTAAAGTGATTCCAGAACATGCTGAAGGTGTAGAAGGAAGAAGAGTTAATCGAAATTAGACAGTTGAGACAGTTATTCTGTAAGTATTTATTTATTATGCACAAGGTGTTGGGACATCTTTATTTCAAGGAAGGCTTAGCATGCATTTTTTAATTTTAGTTTTTGGATATAACGTTTGGTTAACATGATTGTCAATAATAGAAAATAAATGTTATACTTCATAGTTATTATTAGAAATCTGAAAGCATTGTTATGCAAACATTGAGGGCTTACATTTTACTCATTCTCTGTACAATTAAATTTTTCAGTAATTAACACCAGTTTTCAAACATTTTTAGGATCATAATATTTTAAATTACTTATTTTACTTTACACAGCTTTCACAAAATGTTTTCACTTTTAAACTTTTACGTGTCTGAAATATATCTGAAGTGAATTTTCATAAGCATTTTGAGTTGGTGCAAAAAATAAACTTACCGTACTTACCATACGTTCTAAATAGATTATATCAATAATTATAGTTGTAACATCAACAAAGTGTGACCTGAAGCAAAGTAACTTGCAAACATATTAACAACAAGCATTAAAAAGTAGTTTATTTTCGTATTTTCCGTCTTGTTTATGTCAATATAGATACACCTTTCACGTTTCTCGGAATTGATATATACTTTCTAATATTTATTTCTATAATAAAAATAGAAAATTCGAATAATTCCACAATACTTTCAGTGTAAACGTTATACCTGTCATTAAAAGCGTCTTCTCGAGCATAGCTCTGAACTGAATCCTCTTCAATCAAAAACTGCATCCTTTGGAAAAAAGAAGACGTCACAGCAGGAGGCTGCTTTCTGAGAAGAATATCTAATGGGTCTGTAGCAGAAAAACAAAGAGGGTTGTCCTTGCAATCTTCACTCCTGCAGCACTCACTGTCAGCACAATCTACGAGTCCGTCTGTCGGTTTTGGAAACATAATTGGACTTAGAATGTACTACAATAATTCACGAAAATATTACTGCATCATAATTTCTAGGTTTTTTCATATGATGAATTTCACAATAAGTTTGGGCGAAGATTGAGTTGTTATTGTAAATGCGATAAGCCCTGGTCACTTTCAATGCGAGTATCAGTCCACATTGCGTGATATTGATAAAACCTCTAACAGTGCTATTTTACGTAATTAATGAAAATAACAGATACATATTATAACTATGTTGTATATAGAAACAGAACTATTTCCTTAAAATTCAGAAAGCTCAAAAGTTCTCCGTTTCAAAATTTGATGAATGCATTTGAATGTAGCAAGTATTTCAGGAAATTATATATTTTTTTCTAAATGAAAAACAACTAGTAATTAAAATATAAGATGTAATATGAAAAGGATAATGAAAAGAAAACAGGAAATTCGTTGTATCGTTCTACATAGCTCATCTTTATATTCTTATTTAACTGTCAGATGCAATCATGACTTATTTGTTACCACTGATATAAAATAATCCAAATTTACATTAACTCTAAATAAAGATCATGTGTGGGAAAAAATAACAACTTTCTTTACACTAGATAACTTATCTTCAAGCTAAAATATCGCTTGTAAAATTGATAAGAGAGTTCAAGAAGTAAAACCTCATTAATTAGCGTGAAACGCTCTAATCTAATCATCCCAGCTCGGTACTTCACCAATTTTGAACAAAGTACAATTGTTTTTTTTTTTGTTTGTTTGTTTTTCTTTTACGAATTTGTTTCACAGAAAGACAAAATCGATTAAAAGTTTCCTTTCTTCTATACGAGGAATGGTGCTTTCGGACTGGATGAATAATAATCTGCAGATAATTAGTATGAAAAGCTCAAATAAAGATATAATATCATGTTTCATTTAATTTGTCTAAATGTATTATTTCCTTATAGTGCTTTTCCTTAGGGGAGAATAATATCATTTAGAAAATACTAGGGAAAAGTCATATTGGAGAAAAGATTTAATTAAATAATTGGAATAACTAATCTTCATAAAGTATAAATTTTGGATTAGAACTATCACAAGGTCAACTAATACGCTGATATAAAGCGAATTTTGCTAAAAAATTATAGCAAAAACTTAAGAAATGGACCCCAAGCATCAGATTAACTTGAAAATATTTAATCAAGTAAAATAATACTTGTAATAGCATTATATCATTTTGAAAAAATAATGAACGACTTATGCTGTAACTACTTATGACATGACATATACCTGCTATTTAACATGACATACACAATATCATAGTGAGTAGATCCACATTTAGATATAATAGCTTTAATTCGTTTTTATTAATAATTCTCGGAATATTCACTATTTTATTTCCTCTATTCTATAATTATATAATTAAATTAGAGGTTTTTTTTCATTTTTTTAAACGTACAAAGGGTTTTAAAGAAAAATTCCACTCAAGATGTTTTGTTCCTTTAAAATTATATTGATTTCCTCGGCCTGTAAAACATACATCATGAAGATTACCTAATAATTCTAAGTTAAGCTCAGTTAAGTCATAATGATATAAGTGTGGACTAATTTGGTTAAATGTACAACCATAAATTGTACATTTTTGAGAGAGTTTCTGAGAAATATATTTTTCTTTTACCATTGTCGTTGTCCTTGCGATCGTCACAGACTCTTTCTAATGGGACATTGCAGTCCACTCCGTCCCAGTCGTATTCACAACGACACTGCCATTCACCACCAATCATTAAACATTCTCCATGACTGTTACAGCTTTTTGGACAACCCTCTATAAATATTCGAAAGATATTAATATTCTATGAAATACATTTTTTTGTAAGCATCTCGTTTCGAACAATGAACATTATTACCGATTTCTTGAAAATGATATAGCGAATATATTTTAAATTTGTAACGTTATAGCATACAACAAGTGCCTAGAACCTTTCCTATAAAATCTCAAAATTCTACAAAATTCTTTATATTACGTATGCAACAAAATTACACATTAAGAACGGTCGCAGCAGAGTAGGAGGATTTAATTCCACACAAAAAACACGAATCAAGCGGTGCACATTTTTGTAGAAAATCATATAATAAGTATATTTTAAAGTCGTAGATCATTTAAAGTCCTATTTAATTTTATCCTTTGGGCTGTGAAAATCAGTCGGTCATTAGTGTGTACTGAATGCTTTAAAACTACCTTGTGATTTACCCCGACTTTAATTAAACGAACATGAGATGCCTGTATCTGCAGCTAACAAACCATGTTCTCTCGTTTTCGTACGAGACTTAAAGTATAGTTATGAGGTTCCTTCCTTAGCAACAGATAAGTTTTGTTCAATGTTGAAAGTTTCCCTCAAAACGACTTGCATGAAGAATCTTCTTGTTTAATTGCAATCTGAATTCCAAGAACTTTGAACATATACGTTCCTCTGTTTGATTTTTTTACTATCTGACATATAATGATTAAATTTAGCTTACGATAAATTAATTTAAAATGCTTAACTATCCATTTTTTTACACCTAAATTATATTTCTAATTGTAACCGTGGTGCAATACTTCAAATAAGAAGTTTTATCTGTTTACGTATTTACTCTAATTTAAAAGTGCTTTTAATTAACGATAACTAATCAGAGAATCATAGAATAATGGCATTCTGCTTAGTGATTCCTTAATTTTTTTATATAGATAACGCTGGTATATAGATATTGGATTATTTTAAATAAAACAAACCCAGATGTTTACAGAAAAACTTAAAGCCTACGTAGTGAAAAAAAAAAATGCGGTATAACAAATCATAAAACCTTACCCAAAGTGCAATGACGGCCATTCCATCCTTGAATACAAAGACAAGTTCCGTTTTTACATTGTCCGTGTTCAGCACATCGAAGGTCACATAATTTCTCCATGCACTTTGTTCCACTCCAACCCTCTAAACATACGCATTGTCTATCTTGACATCTTCCATTTGGGCCGCAATCGAGATCACATTTTTCTAGAATAAAATTGTACTCATAAAAGACGGAGACAGAGAAAAAAGAACTTTCGTAAAATTTTAGTTAATACAGCTCGAATCGCTAAGAATTCGAAAATGCTTATGATGAGTTGGCTATATAAGAACCGGCTATGAGAGAATGTACATAAAATTTCATTGGGCAGTCGGTTTTGTTATATGCGGCTTCTTCAAAGATACCAGCATTACTTTATAGAGAAAAAATTAGTCGATGTAATCTTACAATTGTTTTTGAATTTCGCGCAAAGCTACACGAGGGCTATCTGCGCTAGCCGTCCCTAATTT